>NC_068356.1:50702034-50809104 GCF_020536995.1 Dreissena polymorpha | reverse complement strand
AAAGTTATATTCTAATATAATTCTCACACTTCTTTTAAGGAGCTATCGTATTCAAGTAGGCGCGGTTGATGATGGGAATGTTCTGGTGCTGGGGCAGCTAAAGTTTTACCTTTGTTTATTTTACTAATACTAATTTTATGTATAAGCAAGATTAAACAAGAAAAACTGAAATTAACTTGAAATCAATTTATTTTTATTATTTTTTATTTAATTATTTTGACTATGCCTACGAACATGAATTGATCGGAAACATTTGAATGTAAGCCGATTCTTCATATGAGCCAATTTTGCAGAAAGTAGATCGTCAACATAGTCCGCCTGTAAAGTGTTGTTTAGAAACATACAGTATTTATGTTTGGCATAAGTGTTAATTTTAGAGATAGTTGCTATAACAAATTACACAAGACAGGTCCTAATTGCAAGACATTGCACTGTATCAGAATCATGTACAATAAAGAACAGGCAAAATGATAAATTAAATAGGTCTAATATATAACAACATTAAATATCAATTCATTTGGTTCTTCAAAGTTAAACTTTATTACCACCTTGCATTCCATTGTCATCATTTTATATTAATATTAAAAAGCGCTCAATTGTATACAGCATCATATCTTTTTTAATCATTCAACCTAAATAACACTCTTGCAAAAGCGAACTATTGATTCCACCCACAAAACATCCATATTCAGTACTAGGTAAAATAGTGTAGAGCAAACAATATCATTTCTGGAAAGTTTATAAAGTTTGGGTGAAAACAATTCATCATTATATCACGTTTCTATAATTACTGTTTCCTATATGGAAAATATTCGTATTAGTATAACATAAATGCTGGACTGTGCAAGAAAATATGGAGCAAAGTAGCCTACGCTCTAATGTGCTATTATAGACAATTTGAAGAATGACGTTACGCGCACCTGCTATTTTCTGACTACGCCCACTAGTGGGAAAAAGGCAGTTGGCTTTACGCTGATCTATAGATTATGTTGAAAATAACTGTAATTTCCGCAATTATTTAACTCATCAAAACACAGTGAAACTCAATTATATTAATAATTATTTATAATAAATAACTTAATAAAAAACGTAAGATTGTATTTGTGTTTCGCTAATAAAGCATTTGAAGTTATGAAATCAACTTGTTCAACATAAATATACACAAACAATATTTAGGTGACAACTACTTGTACAAACAAGTTAACACCGTTTGATTATCATTGGTTTATCATTTAAAGTTGTTTCAGCATATATATGGTTCTAAAATAAACTAAATGGACTAAGCAATTAATCCAACATGTATAAAAAACATTTCTTATTAGATTGCATTCTTTGATTTTTACGATAATTTGAATATTGAAACCTTACCAAGTCTGGACAAAATTTAAAGCACAATTGGAAAGTGGCTGTCTACTTTAAAATAATTTGCATGTGTTCACAAGCGTCGACACTCGTGATTTCAACATGTAAACCGTGGTATAATTGGCCCTTTGTTTGACATATACTTACTATTAACACGGGTTGTCATAAACTTTAGTGACCCAAGTGCCCGCCCCCAACAGGTGGCGAATGTCTGTCCAGTAATTAAACAAGATTAATAATGCTTTCATCTTGAACCTTAAAAAAAGCATGCAGTTGTGTCATTTTTTATCTCTTTCTTCATCTTAATAAATACATTTTATAATATAGAAGAAACAATAGACAATAAATTGTTGCATATAAATAAAAAAATTTATAATACTAATCCAATAAAATGGTGGTTCAGTAAACATAAATGTTTGAATGCAATCAGCGAATGCTCGCACTTTTAATCATTATCAACTGCATCATCACCATAATCATCCCCATCATCACTTGTATAGTATAGATAACCTGTATCTTTCTATTTTTTTTTAAAGGGATGACCTTGTAAGCATGTTATATTACGATTATTTTAGTATCAAAATGTCATTATGTGGTGAACAATGTTTAATAATGAATTAGATCAAAAACTATTTATCCTTAATACACACATTGGAAGCTCATCGTACATCAGTGGCATATATTTTGATCGAATAAATTATGAAATCATTGCTAAATATGTATATTGCGTACTACAATGAACAAAAACACAATATATATACCTTTTTATTTATGTATTTGTCCATTGAAGGATAAAATAGTTTTATATTGATGTAATTATTTTAAATTGATATTATGAATCATTTGTAGGTTCATTTTACTCTCCAATTTACCACCTACATTTGTGTATTACAAATACATACAGAAATAACGAGGTTAATTCATTAAAATGATTCCAACAACTGCTCCAATATTAATTCAAAAGATTATAACTTTTTTTCCCAATAAAATACTTTTATTTCTGTCACAAAACATTTGACAGAGCTTCCAAGTTGAAGACCAATGGACGGTGAACCTCAATCATTTACAAATGTAGGCTTATTATTACAAAAAATAACAATACAATTATTCCAAAGCCGATGTTGGTGTGGTGTCATATAGTTCTTAAATTCATTTATTGTGTTAAAGTATTCATTTTAGAAGTTCTTTCTCATTTTCTGATAAAAACATGACTTACTGCATATATTTTCCATAGCCTCAGGGTACCGATTCTCGAACGGAACCAATTCTCGAACGATTTTTATAAATTATAAAATTTACACCGGTGGAATAGTTGAATTTCAAGGACCACAATGGAAATAAGGGATATTACTCTTTTTTGTGTAATCCTTGGCGTTAGTGTGCATGCCATAGTGCATTCTATGCATGTACTTTTCAATTATGATTGTTTTTACTTCATATTGTTTTATGTACATGTTGTTTCGATGCATTGTGAGTATGTATGCTATCTCCGAAATAAATCTATCTATCTATCTAATTTGAAATCGGGTCCTATTTAAGTAAGTCCAATATGAATACATTCTATTTGCAAACTTCCATTTTGACAGCCTCTTATAAACACAACTGCAGACAAAGATTCATTGAACCAAGAAAAAGTTTAATATTTAACACGAAAATGCTACAAGCTGAAGTTGTAAAGACAACTAAATCACCCAGAATTCCTGATTATTCTCGGCATCACTCTGTCCAGCTGTGGAGGATTGTTTGCGGAACTTCTCTTGTAACTCGGTGAGTACAATATTATTTTAAAGGCTTAGGTTGCAATCAACTAAGTTGTTTTATGATCAATTCGTACTGAAGCCAACTCGTAACTCGGTACCATTCAACCACATTTATAACTCGGTACCATTCAACAACATTTATTGAGAATCATTATACTGATAAATATAGTACATCTATTTAGATTTAATTTTCTCTCTCTCATTTAGACAAATGACACGAAAAATTCAAATAAATGCTCAGTCTGTGCTCTACAAGCAGTAGTTAGAGAAGTCAAAAAAGGAAAATGTTTGTCCAAAGTATCAATTAGTATTAATCTTTTGATTAAATGAACAAAATATATTTGTAATGATTATCCACGTCAGTTGCAATGTAAATGAATTTATTTTACCAGTTTATGTGTGTTGCAAATGTCTGATGGCTTGCATGAGTGAGCGTTCGATAATTGGTTCCGAATCGGTTGCAAAATGTAAACATAACCAACTTCATTTGACCAACGGTAAGGTCGAGTTATTAATACTTGTTTTCTTAACATTTTATAGTTTCAGAAAGAGAAGTCTTTTACATGAAATATCAGCTTAAAACTTGAAACAGTTTGACAAATTAAATAAAATCGGTAAAAAATTCGAGAATTGGTACCCTGAGGCTATCAGTAATCAGCGCTTTTGCCATAGCCCAACCAGTAACTGCGCATGCAAGAAAAATACAGATTGTAAGCAATAACAATCAACTCGTCTATATAACGATCAACTTGTCTATATGATGAATCAGTATACAATTAAATGCTTCCCTTCATTGATGCACATACCTTTTTCTTCATCCTGTTTTAGAAACAGATCTGTCCCACTTATCGCCTAAAGTTCTTGAAATTCTTTCTTTGAGGTCTCATTGCAGACATGATGTCATCACATGGAAGAAGAACCTGACGGAAAAAATTTAAGTTACCTATTGCACAAAACATTTAGCTTTTTAGGCCTGCAACAAATTTGTTCAGCATCTGTACAATGTACAATGCTGTAGGGTACGAGCTTAGAATAGGTACGAACTGACCAGTTACCGATTATGATTCACAAAACAACAATCAATGAAATCGTATTTCGCAAATACTAATGAAAATTGAATACTTTTTCTGTTTCCAATAACGTTGCCATTGAGTTAATTTCCACATCACCTAAAACTTGTAAAAGGTTAGCTTTGAAAATGTTTATTTTGATACAAGCAAGGACGAATGACATTTGTTAGTAAAATCGTATCTGTTTATATAAGAAAATAAGCAGTTTAACCGACAACGTGCGCTTTATTTCATACAAGAAGAACATTTATTATTTAACCGCCTAATATCGCATTTAAAATTAACGTATTCAGCATACAAATACCTTAAATTGTATTTCCCATCTGAATCACGGTCTTGGAGGACATTTTGGAAAACGCGCGCATGCGCACAATTACTGGAGCAAAATGTGTGAGACATAAAAATGGCAACATCGCGCAAGAGTGTACGGCAACACACAATCGCGAATAAAAACCGCCAAGTCAATTCCATGGTAAAAATACATTTTTTAAAAAGTTAATGTCAAATTTAGCCCAAAAAAGCAAAATGTCAAAGTCACTACCAGGTTTTGTGTAGTGGGTTGCCAATATGTAGTGGGTTGTTTGGTGTGTAACGATAGACCGGTAGTGGGTTTCCACCATTTACAAACACACACACACACACACACACATACTTGTAAAACCTTCCAACCGGGGAAATGTGTTCTAAACCTACCAACCGGGGACCACCATTTCCACATATTCTAGAAAGCTGAAAGTGATAAAAAAAAGACAAGTTTCGAACCTAAAATACGATTTTGACATAACAATTATGATAAATAGGGTAATAAATCAAAGAAAATTTTACATGCACACCGGGGAATTATGTGCGTACCAAATGAGGAACTGCGATGTGTGCCAACTGGGGAACGGTGTATACCAACAGGGGTACTAAGTGCGTACCAACTGTGGAACTTCAATGTGTACCAACAGGGGAATGGTGTATACCAACAGGGGAACTTAGTGCGTTCCAACTGTGGCACTTCAATGTGTTCCAACTGGGGAACGGTGTATACCAACAGGGGTACTATGTGCGTACCAACCGTGGAACTTTAATGTGTGCCAACAGGGGAATTGTGTTAACCAAGAGAGGAACTTAAGCGCGCTATCCCTGTGGAACTTCAATAATGTCCAACGGGGAACTTGCGTTTACCAACAGGGGTAATTGTGTGTAATCATGGTACCGTTGTTGATAGGACAATGGCGTGCACGTTCATGGATACTATTTAAGTTAGTACAAAAATTGAAAAGAATATGTATGAAACAATATTTAAATTAAATATGTTTATTATATGACCTTATATAAGTTCTGCAAAAATGCCTCATTTGATTGACTCAAATATTATTCACATCAAAATAAGCATACGAGACATAACGCAAATCAAACAATACATTTATGACTTTATTAGCTATAAGCCGACTACAAACATGCAAGTGCTGCATTATACCATATCAATCATGGTGAATTAATCAACAAATGAATACAATTCGTTCTTAAAACTAAAAAATAATGTTTTTGTTCTAGGCCACGCTATTTGTCAAACCGAATGAAGGAGAGGGGGAGGCGGCTTATTTGTTTAATTCCTTTTTTCCATCAGAAAAAATATTCACGATGTTCACGTACTATGAAGTTTTTATCCTAAAAGTAGAACTGCCCATAAGCATGTAGATTGAGTAGTGTAAATTTACTTTGTCCTTACTCTGACATTATAAAATAACTCATGCATTTACTCCCCTGAAACAGGTAAACATCAGAAAATTCATTCACACGCAGGGAAACTTCCACTTCACTTAAATTGTCTTAAATACATTTATTGCATTTTCAAAAATAATAAAATCTGTAACTTTAAACAATCATGAACGTTTCACAACGAATGTGGCGAGGCCTGAAAAACAAAATAGTTTAGTAAACTAGCAAAACGACTTGATAACAATGCATTTTGATGCGCCAGTGACTTAGTCTACGGCGGTAGGTCAATCTGAATAATGATCAGTATTTATTGTTATAATATATGAATTCCAATTCTACAACTGTGATACCATTACACATGTGCTGTATTAAAAAAATACAGTATGTATGCACTTGTTTGAGTAGAGAATGCCAAAAACGGGTTAACGTTAATAATGAACTTACATTAAATTCTACCTGTCGTAATAACAGATTATATTTTAAGGAAAATAGTCACTGGCAATCGCTTAGTTTTCCCTTGCAAACCAAACACCTTTTTTCAAGATTTGAATTCACGTATTTTGTTCAAACTACCTTTATGTAAACCAACTTATGTACCTAATTTTTGCATAAAATATAATAGAAGGAGTGTATTTTAAGCACTGAAAATTTATGCCGATGTGTCAACCATATATTATTTGTTGAAAACAATATAAAAGTTATAATTAATGTTGTTATACACGTATAATCATCGCTGACTTTGACAGCATTATCATTTTATAAAAACACTAATAATTAAATATGTACCAAAGCAAACACTTATCAAACACGTAGTTTAATATTATTTTGCATCACTTACATTATAGTATATATACTTACTGGGGAGTGCACATGTGAATCAATTGTTAGACCCTTGTTGGTGCCAACTTAAAAATAATATGTACCAACAGGGAAATTATAACAGTGTGACTCAATTCTGAAAATAAACATACCAATTATATACACAAAGCAAATATGTGAATTGAAAGTTAATGTGAATATCTACACGCAAAACAAATGCACAAAAGTCTGTGTAGGAAATTATTGTAATATTTAACAATTATTTAATCAATTCTAGTGCGATATTTACGCAATAATTTACATATTGGTAAATGTTTACTTTAAAATAACTATTAAGTACTCAACTGCAAGTCAGACACCTGTCATTCAAAACAAATTTTGTAAAATTGACAAAATATTCATTTGTATTCTTCACATTGTAGCAGTAGTTTAGCAGTAGTTTTTTATGTTATTTACATTAATCTTATTATATCTAAAAGTGTTTGTTTGTTATGCTTGAACAAAATGTTTGTTTCCATTTATCCGACTGAATTTTTGTGTGCCTTCTCTGAACGTTGAGCCTTCTAGATTGATTTGTTATCATGTTTGCTATATTCATTCATATTCACCAAGTTTGGGGTAAAAAATAACTTGTATAGTGAGTAACTCGTAGAAACTCGTAATAGAAAGTACAAAGAAACACTCTTTGGCCGAACTATATACCAATCCTAATTTGTTCGGCGATATGATTATGAACAAATATCGTTTTTGACTGAACCGTATTAATAAAACATTCAAATACAATAAGCACACATATATCGTTTTCGAAAAGAGTATATAGAACAAGAAAACACACAAAACACATGTGGCAACTTCATCCTTTAACGTATTCTCCTAAACGTGCATTATATGTGTTATATTTTTTTAAGTTAAAAGTCCCCGTCGCTTTTTTGTTTCAATTAAATTTATGCAAAAGTCTTTGACATTTTTCCAACTTCTGTTGTGAAGGTCATTCTCACTTTCAATACATGCAAGTAATGATTTTTTCCCTGGTAATTTACCCATTATCAAAAAACGATCAAAGTGTCTGTGAACAGCTCCTTTTCGTTTTCACTCCATTGCTTTTTGGCTGCTTGTTTTGTTCTCCTGGTATTTGAAGTACCCTTTTCTGTACATGGATAATAAAACACCATATGACGTCGCTAACTGCCATTTGTAAGATATCCATATTAAATATATATACTTCAGTACAATTTTTCATAGCAAAATTACGACAAAAGCGTCCAGGTACTTACGGCACCTGATAATGACATCGATGTCACACGACAAATTTGGAAACATTATTTTGCCTAATGAATCAAACAATTACATGTAAGCAAATCATGTTCTAAGAAACATAAGAAACTTGGAGATACATAACTTAAATGCATTCACATGTGTATGCATACCTTTGTCTGTTATTTTTGGTTGACTGGTGCTGGGAAGCAGAGTTTCAAGGTCTTCAGTATTTTCATTTTCTGATAATTCAGAAGAATATTGTTCATCTGTCGTGTTAATCACAAGATCAAAAATTAAATATAGTTTATAATATAACACTGATGGAAACAACCGAAGCACACCAAATAAATATGCAGTTAGTGCATTGAAAGTGAAAAATTAGAAGTAGCCAATGTAAACCTTACTGAGCACAAAATGACTGTAGACTTTAAATTCCGCCTTACCAGGTCGTCTCCTATAAAAAAGAATTGCCTTGCATAACACAAGTATATTTCAGAAAATGTTTGTAATTCTTTTTATCACTTTAGGTAATCAAGTTCGGTAATGAGCCCATTATTAACATTAAATTTACTGTATGAATTTAACACTAAAAATGCGACATACCTACAATACATTCGTCTTCCACATCAATATCGTCTAGCGAATTGACAGAATTTCTGGTAATTTGTCCACTTTCCATCATCATAAAAAGCTTGCTGACTTTGGCAACCTGCATGGTTCCATCTGGTTATCTGTAGAATTCTCTATGTACCCGAATGTCGTGACCAAGAAATTTAGCTAGAATGTCTATTTCATTTTTAGACAAGTAAAAAAGCCTAGTCATTGTGGCAATATGTTTCCTTAACTTTGTAGAACGAAGCCTTTTCGGATGTTCAGCTCCACAGTCAATTGCAATTGAACGTAATACATCTGTCCCACGAATATGCGATGATGCAGATTTTGTTGGGAAATGATATTTACTATTTAAACAGTTTGTTAGAGAATTTCTGCTGCGTATGAGCAGGTCGATATTTTCTTTCACCTGTCTTGGAAACAGTACTGCAGCTATTCGACCTCGTTTTGCAATAATCTCTGTACGGTAAAAATAACGGCACATGTTTTTTTTCCAGTTTTGTTAAACATCAATCTAATTCTCCATCGTCATTTGTCAATTTGTTTTTTGAATATTCTTCGACTGTCATTTTTGACACATCGTCTGATCGTTTCGATTAAACACAAGCAGATTTCAGACAACTTATGCCATGCTTGCCTTTTCTCGCAATCACTTGCTGATTCTTGTAAGGTATTTGCATGTGTTTCTTCTTCATGTCGTAAGTATTCAGACATTACTTTGACATCATTTGCCAATGGCAACAGTTCTTTCTGACTGTTCTGCTTAGCCTCATGAAGTGTTCTTAAGGCATTGGAAGACACGTCATCCGTCCAATTAATTTCAAATAGTTTGGAAAGATCCTCAGCCCTTGTTTGCAGATCCTGGTTGTTTGTTTCGATTCCTTTCGAAATTAGAATTTTTAGACATTTCTGAAGCGTTGTGCCAATCTTTAAGGCTAATGATGGTGTAGCATAAGTATTGGTGTTTCCGTCGAAGCCTGCAACGTTTTTGCAAGATTGTGTAATAAATTTGAAAGCATCTGGATACATGAAATTCTCCAAAGACTTTTCAACATTGCCTGGACAAGATCGCATGTCTTTCAGCAATCTACCAACTTCTCTTAACTTCTGTCTAATATAATTGTGTTGCTTTTCATCATGGCCCCTTTTTGTACAGAGTTTTTCACCGAATGCAAGGATTGTATTATCACTTTTGACTTTGCGACTTATTTCGTCGTTTCTCATGGACTCGATTACTCGTCTTGAAATAGTGCTTCCTTCTTTTGATTTTGGTAATAGCAGGCTGCTCTCTAAAGCGAGTCGTTTTCTTGATCCCGCCGCATTGTAAACTTACATTTTTGAGTGTGCCTCCACAGGATTTTCTTCGGGTAATACCCGTAACAGTAAGGACAAGGTCCATACTCGTCTGCAGCTACGCGTTGATTGTGACTTTGTCTGTATGACACAAACAGCTGTCCTTGGCCATCTCGCAATACTTTAACATTATGGAGATGGTTCCCTACGTTCCTTATTTTTTCATACATTTTTTTATTTTCTGCTGAATTTTCCGTATTTAATAGATCTTTCACATCTTGCCCATCTTTATGCTGCAAAAGCAAATGTTTTTTTTAGTTTTATTTGAGCCTTTTCGCAAAACATGCAATAAAATCTCTTATCGTAATGTCTGTATTCACTGTTATTTGTTTGAGCGATGGTGATGTTGGTTTTGTGTGCCTCTGCGGATGATTCGTCACGTTCACGAGATTGCAAGGATTCAACAGGAGGTAGTGTTGACGCTGTCTTCTTTTGAAATCTTTGAATGTTTGGTATGAGTTCGACAACTATGGACTCATCTGACGATGCATCGCCTTCTTCCGGAATATAGTCTTTGTCATTGTCACTATCCTGTAAAATAAAGTTGTTTTCCTGTGTGTGAGATCATATAAAAATATGAAAATATCACAACATCATAATTTGTTGTTGGTGAACTACATCCATAAAAATGTGTAAGTGTAACATAACACTTACCAGAATGCATGTCTTAATTACAGTTCGATACTAGAGCTTGAAAAAAATCGGAACTATATATAATCTTAGATAAAATGTTTAAATGTGTGTACTGTATTGCAATCACAAAATCGTTATAAGTTTACGTACATCGATATCCGATGATTCACTGTTCAACATATTTTCTGCTGCATCTTGTGAATTGTACTCGTGTGCAGTGTCGCTATGTTCTTTAGTTTCGGTACTCTGCAACACAATTCAATGAGACAATAATAGAGTAAGATTCATACATCCACGTTACTTAGTATCAGTTGAAATTGCAATTCTTTAGTAGCAGCATTTTCAATTGATATCATCACTCATGTGGCTTTTTATTAAGATGTAGAAAATCTAAGTGACATGAGAATTTTGTGTAAATGTTTGCAACCGATGGTATAATACAAGTTTAATTCACCTTCGTCCAAAATAGTTTACGTTTGCTTATCTTACATCACATGTTTTATTTTTTGCCGTTCACTGTCATTGGGGAAGATTTGAAATAGATTGATAGCTTGTTTTGTATACATAATAACAAACTGAAAAACACCCATAAAACATTTTTAAAGGTTGCATTTAAATGATCAATTTCAACAAAACGGTTTCAAATTTAACATATCTTTGATTATTTATCTTGAACGTATCAAGCTTGTTTAAAGATTGGCTGAATACACCGACGTAGCAAGTCTTAACATATACCAGGTTGTTCCAAACATGTTATCAAAGTTCGAAAAAGTATACAAGGAATATTTTTGTACAGATACGAATAAGACAAAATGTATGCACTGTTAAATGAAAGGTATTGTACTTCTCTGGACAAATGTGTTGGAAGAAAAAAGAACTGGTGAACGGACTGTGGTTCACGGTAAATCATGTATGTATTGTGCGGTGGTTGGTGTAAAATGAACTATCTTTTCTTACCCATGTCAGAATGTATCGTATAGCAAAATATCGAGTAGACGCTATTGTTTTTTTGTCGTTAAGATGAAATATCAACCAATGACCATATGTAACACGCAAGTTAAATTTCTTAATGTCTCAGAGTTTCATACACAGTAATTGGCAGCGTATAAGTCTTACACTGAAAATTAAAATTAATGATATTACACTTCTTGGATAAGCGATAATTAACGTTTTTGTGATTATGATGAAGTCGATGTTTATAAACTACAGTGGTTAATACACATGCGCACCAGTTTCATTGACAGGTGTAAATTCTAAATTCTTTGTGTATATGAAGATTTTGAAAGACAAGTAGTTCAAAGTCACTACAACTGGTAAACAATATTTTATTCTTTTAAAATTCGCATAACATGTTAATATAATGATCATCGACGTACGTGTTATGTTAAGCCCAAATACCAATTAGCATCACCCGGAATAAATATTGGCACAATATAATTTAAGGCAAAATTACGCTTATTTCACCGAAGACTAAACCAAACCAGAAAATACGCCTTAGTAGCTTCGACATAGTGAAATATTACAAACCGTCTCATCGACATCTTCCGTGTGTACGGATGTTGTTTGTCCTGGTTCCTGGCTGTCCGTAGATCTAGTAGTCATTGTGTTGCCTATTCACAACAACAATAAAAAATGGTATAACACATAATCTAGTCAGAGTTAAAAAGTTCGTTATTCATAAAACCATTTAGTACAACACATTGACATTAATTCCTTGTACACAAATTACATTAATTTCATGATATACATAATATGTATTTAGGCATGTGTAGTAATAACAAAATCACTAAGGAGCCATAATTCTTACAAAATGCTGTTTACAGTAGTCTGCTCTTGTTTATAGATTGGGGTCATGTTGGTAAAGAAGTACGCAAAATATAAAAGCAATATGTCAAGGGACATAGAAAATATTTGAGGTGGTACGTAAACTTTAACAAAGATTTATCAATAATATGCATATTTTAAGTGGAAAAACGGGGCCATAATTCTTACAAAATGCTTGTTACAGTTGTCTGCTCTTGTTTATAGATTGGGGTCATGTTGGTAAAGAAGTATGCAAAATATAAAAGCAATATGTCAAGGGACATAGAAAATATTTGAGGTGGTACGTAAACTTTCACAAAGATTTATCAATAATATGCATATTTTAAGTGGAAAAAAGTGACCATAATTCTTACAAGATGCTTGTTACAGTTGTCTGCTCTTGTTTATAGATTGGGGTCATGTTGGTAAAGAAGTATGCAAAATATAAAAGCAATATGTCAAGGGACATAGACAATATTTGAGGTGGTACGCAAACTTTAACATTCCAACGCTCACGCTAACGCTCATGCTAACGCCGACGCCGGGGTGAGTAGGATAGCTCCACTGTATATATATAGTCGAGCTAAAAACTGCCTAGAGCTCTACTTTGTTTAACGTATATTTATAAAATATATTCTTGAAATATGTACCGTAAAACAAGCTTTGTAATCAAATGATATTTATATAAATCGATCTTTAGAATTCGTCTTCCAGTATTACTTTAACGTTTACATAAAAGCGCTTTTTAATAGTAATTAAAAATTATAAACATAATTAAAAAACTTACCTTAGTTTAATGCGTTTGTTCGCTCGAAACTCCATTTTTCCAACTGACTTTCACTAAATGATATAAATACCGAGTGTATGATTTTTAAACAGCGCAACCGGGGAACTGTTATAAGCCTGGATACACACTCGATTGTAATATGGTGAAGATTTGTGTATATTTTGTGCATGCCACAAACCCGCTAATCGGGGAAGGCGTTGGATTTCTAATTTAAATTGACAGTTTGGTATTTCATTCACGTAGATTAGAGATTTTCGCCTAAAACCAACCGGGGAATTCCCCGGTTGGTAGGTGTTCCCCGGTTTGTTGGTGTGTATTCATACGATTTTCCCCGGTTGGTAGGTTTTACAAACTCACACACACACACACACACACACACACACACACACACACACACACACACACACACACACACACACACACACAGTACGTTAGTTGATCGACTCTTTTTTAATTTTTGAATATAAATCTACATCACATGGAAACCAGGATATGTACACTTGTAATGCTATATATTAGGTAGAAAACGACTTTCGCTATACAGTGATTTTTTTTTTTCAAAGAGTCATCATCCATTGAACGGTGTCATATATACGTGTTTTTTTTTTCAGATCACTACCTACATTTATACGATGTTGACAGAACCGTATTTAATCATCATCCCTTAACATAATATTTGTATTTTGCTTGTACATATAACCTTTTGTGTTGTTTTCTTTTAATCTATGTATGTTTGTTTAGAAGAAAAAATCTTCTTACATATGATAATGTTTAGCAAAACACAATGTTTTTCTTTACGAAATAGCTATTTTTGTAACTTGGATGGTGAATTGTTGTGTACAGTGTACTTATCTGACCTTTATTTCTATTTCACTAAAATATCTTATGAAGAAGAGACAAAAACACTGTCTTTATAATTTAATGCCACCTATTTTTGTCAATGAATGATATAAATATTGCGTCGTTGAACTGTCGCGGTCTATATGGGAGCAAAAACGAAAGGATAAAAAAAAGAAAGAAAAGGACTAGCATATTCATGTTTGCTATAAAATTATCATTATTATTATTACTATAAGCTACCATATAATCTACGGTGTTATACATATATACTTTTTGTATCTCAGATCATTAATTCAATTAGTTTGTGTATTTCCAGTGTAAGGAAATGCGCTGTTTATGTCTCTATTGGAGACCAGTCGTTTATTATTGTTATAATCTCACATTTATGATTATTTTTTTTTACTCCTTCTTTTTTTATGGAATATTCATCCTTTTGTATCCCTTATTTTTGTTTTCTATTTTGTTTGTTTGTGTAGACATCTTACTTCTTATAATAGAAACCAACTGGACACGTTTTCAAATAGAAACTAACTGGACAAGCACACATACATTATCATTTACATCACCCTTTTTTAAATGATCAAGCTATGTACTTTAAATGTAAAAGGGCTAAACAGCAAAGATAAACGCATAAAAATCTTCAAATGGTTAGACGAAAAAAAAAATAATGTATGCTTATTACAAGAAAGTCACTTGACACACACTTTAGCGCAAACCTTAAAAAATGAATGGGATGGGGATATCTACCTCAGTGGACAATGTACTAATAAACAAGGCATTGCCTTTCTGATAAAAAGTAACATAGGGATCACAGTTGATAACCTTAACGAAATAATAATTGGCAGACTAGCAAGTATAGATATCAAAATACATGAAACAGAACTTACATTAATCAACGTTTACGGTCCCAACATAGATGATTCCGCATTTTACGAAACATTACAATCCTTTATAATTAGTAACCAAGATAAAAATATTATAATCGGCGGTGATTTCAATACTGTCTTGAACCCATTATTAGATAAAAAGAATGGAAACATTAATACTCATCCTAAAAATAGAAACATTTTAAATAACATAATTGAAAACTACAATATGATAGATATCTGGCGTACAGTATACCCAAACGAAAGCAAATTCACCTGGCACTCAAACACAAAACCAACAATATTTTGTAGATTAGACTATTTTTTAATATCTGAATCTCTTTGCAACATTATTGACACATGTAACATAAAACCAGGATTTATGACTGACCACTCTATAGTTGAACTTAAACTGCACAATATACAACCTGAAAGAGGCCCAGGATACTTTAAAATTAACAACAGCATCTTATTTGATACACAATATCAAACACAAATAAAACAGGAAATATTAAATACAGTTCAAAATAATAAAGATGCAAACCCAAACACCTTATGGGAAGTAATTAAAGGAAATATACGTAACACAACAATTAGATACACATCATTTAAACGTAAAGAAACACACAAACTTGAAACTGAAACCATCAAAACCATTGAAACACTTGAAAAACAATTGCATCAAACAAACACAAAGGATACCACCGACATTGAAAATGAAATAACATTAAAAAAACAAATATTAGACGGAATTTATCATACACATCTCAATGGAATAATACTAAGAGCGCGTGAACAGCATGTTGAACACAATGAAAAAAATACAAAATACTTCGCAAATATTGAAAAACGTAGAAGTGAACAAAAAACTGTACACAAAATAGTAGTCAATGGCAAAGATATAACAAACATGACTCAAATACTAGAAGAACAACGTTTATTTTTTCGAAGCACTATATAAACGAAAAAATGTTGAAAATAACACCCTTTTTAAAAATACACATCACGCTTTAAACCAAGAGGAAAAACAACTGTGCGACGGATTACTTAATGAATATGAATGTGGATTAGCCCTAAAAGATATGCAAAATAACAAAAGCCCAGGATCTGATGGCATCACAATCGAATTTTATAAAATATTCTGGAATGATATAAAAACACATCTAATTAATTCACTTAACTATTCATTTAACAACGAAAACTTAACTACGCTACAAAAACAAGGTATTATATCACTCATTCCAAAACCTGGAAAAAACTTAGAATCCTTATCAAACTGGCGCCCGATTAGTTTACTAAATAATGATTATAAAATTGCAACTAAAAGTATAGCAAACAGAATAAAAAAAAATATTACCATCAATCATTTCAAAATCTCAATCTGGTTTCATAAAAGGACGTTACATTGGTGAAAACGTTCGTCTTATCCAAGAATGCATAAACTATTTTAACAATTCAAACAATCCTGGTCTTATATTCTTTGCAGATTTTGAAAAGGCATACGATTCACTCGATCATTCATTTATGTTCTCTTGCTTAGAAAATATGAACTTTGGTGAAAGTCTCATTCAATGGGTTAAATTATTCTATACCGATATTAACAGTATAATCATTAACAATGGCTTCTTTTCAAATAGTTTTAACATCGAACGAGGGGTTCGACAAGGATGTCCACTCTCATCATCGCTATTCATTATTTGCATCGAGTATCTATCACATCACATCCAATCAAATAAACACATAAAAGGAATATCACCAGATCCTGATGAAGATATCAAACAGTCCCTATTTGCTGACGATGCAACTTATTTCTTAAACGACAATTACGATTCTTTCCATAACCTAATAGAGTCACTAACCATCTACGGAATGACATCGGGTCTTAAACTAAACAAAAGTAAATGTACTGTGCTACGAGTAGGTAAATTAAAACAAAGTAATGTCGTATATATAAAAGAAATGAAATTTAATTGGACATCCGATGAAGCCACAACGATAGGAATTACTTTCACAAATAATGAAAAGGATACAGTTCTTAAAAACATAATACCTAAATTACAGAATTTCAAAAACTGCTTAAAATCATGGCATCACCGTAAACTTACACTAATCGGAAAAAACACAGTATTGAAAACATTTGCACTTCCTAAACTAATTTATGTATTAACAGTTCTCCCAAATCCACCAAATGATGTTATTAACGATATAAAATCAGCAATATTTAATTTCATATGGGACGGTAAGCCTGATAAAATAAAACGAACTCAGTTAATTCAATCCGTAGAAAATGGAGGTATTCAATTAACGAACATTGACTCATTCTTGAATGCAATCAAATGCAGCTGGGTTAAAAGATACCTAGATAATACCAATACAAGTAATTGGAAATTATTCTACCAGAAAATCCTAAAACAATATGGTGACTCCTTACTCTTTGAATGTAACATCAGCAATACTATCTTACATGAAATTGCAAACAAAAACATATTTCTGTCTGATGTTCTATCAGCATGGAGTGATGTCACTCATAACCTAGAAACCAAAACCAGCAGTAAAACTATTTTATGGAACAATAAAGACATAACTTCAAACAATAAGACGTTTTTCTATAAAGATTGGTTTGAACGAAGCATTAAATATGTCGACCAATTATATGACTACAGAATCAAGGATTTCTACTCTTTTGATGATATATGCTACATATACGGAATACCTTCAAATAATTTTCTGAAGTACTACACACTAATCAAAAGCATACCCATGCATATTAAATCTGAAATCAATACAAATAATACACCATGTACTCAAACAACATTCGTAGAAAACATACTTGGAAGAAAAAACAAACCGAATAAAATATTTTACACACTGCAAATTAAAAAACCTACAGAAAACTCCAAAACCCAAAATAAATGGGAAGCCCTTTTCGGAGAACATGAACTTAATTGGAAACACATATTTACCATGCCATATAAAGCAACTATTGAAAGCACACTGAGAAATTTTCAATATAAATACATCCATAGAATAATAGCTACAAATAAATATCTCTTTAAATGTAAATTATCTAACTCAAATCTGTGTGACTTCTGCGGTGAAAACATCGAAACTATAGAACATCTTTTTTGGGAGTGCAAACACATCCAGCCTATTTGGAATCAATTAGTATCTTTTCTTGAACAACAGCAACTAAACGTTAAACTATCTTTCTTAAATGTAAGTTTCGGAATTTACTCATTGAAATCAATAGACTGTAATAATATTGTGAATTTTATTCTTATATTGATGAAATATTTTATCTTTAACATGAAGTACAAAAAACAAGTACCAAATTTTAATTGTTTTGTCAATAGTCTTAAAATAAAAATCCAGATTGAGAAAGAAATAGCCCTCAGTAATGACACATTACAAATCTTTGAACAAGATTTCATTGCGACAAATCTTTTGACCAAAGTTCATGAAGATCAGACAATAAATGTGGCCTCTAGAGTGTTAACAAGGCAAAATGTTGACGACGAAAAAAAAAAGGTGATCCCAAAATTTCACCATGAGCACGTTGTGCTCCGGTGAGATAACTATAGAAATAACATAACAATTAACGATAACCAAAAGACCAAAAAACAACAACACGCTTTAAATACACATTTTTTCACAATGCTTTAAATGTGGTATTGCTAGTTATAAAATCAATTGGTATGACTTCTGGCATATAAAACACTCTATAGCAAAATCTCCATAAAGAACTCTATTTTTACAGTAACTTGTCTCTCTCATCGGTTGAATTATTTAATGAGCGGTATTTTTGATGTCCCAATTAGGATGATAAATAATAACGCAGTTCTAGATTATAGTCTTACAGAGATAAACAATAAAACGGTCCACGGCCTTCAACCTATTTGCCGCTTCTGTAATGTGCAGAGTTGTACTGTTTTTACTCATGACATCGAAGAATCACCAAATACGTCATAATAAGATTCCTAGCTAAGCCAAAACTGTTTCCAGAATTACCCTTGTCAAATGTGTGTTTGCCAGAAACCGACTGACAATGTTGCCCATTGTATGTGACTGTTTTATATTGGGCATACAACTGTGCTAGCTGGGAGGGTTCGCTTTCTGCTCGGCCTCGACGAGGTCAAAAATTGGTGTGCATTTCGGGGTGTCACCAATCATAAGGACTCCACAACTTCTGATCACAACGGACATCTCCATACTCGCATCCGAGAGCAATTCACTTGAGCCATGCTGTGTAAAAAGGGCGTTTAATGGATGTACGTAAAGTGTCGTCCCAGTTTAGCCTGTGCAGTCCACACAGGTACGACACTTTCCGCCTAAACTGGATTTTGCTAAGAAGAGACTTTCTTTATAATAAAAAATATCATGAAAGCGGAAACTGTCGTCCCTGAATAGCATGTATGGACTGCACAGGCTCATCTGGGACGACACTCAAGCCACATGCATTAAACCCCCCTTTTCACAGAGCACGGCCCAATTTTAACATTATTTTGACTGTGGGTGATACTATAATGTGAAAACAACGTCGTATGAATATCTAACAACGCTAAACAGTCGCGTTGTTGTGCATTTAAGCTTTAAAACTTGTTTTTACAAATTTAATATTTAAGATTGTTTTCATTAAATAATCAAAAACGGCAAATCAATTATTTTTTATATATCCAAATATATCAAACTAAACAGATCACATACAATATAGTGTCTAACATATGGTATTTGAATGGTGAAATTCTAGGCTTTCAAATTATGTACGGTAAAGGGGAAATAACGGACTCAATACTAATAATGGCGTAATCAGTTTGACGTCAAAACTGAAATATTTCCTGATTCTTTCCGAAGAAAATTTTCCCCATTAATGCAGAGGTTTTTATTATTCATTAAAATAAAACGCTAATAAATGTGTATGTTACATAAATAAAATACACAATATCGTCGCAATAAATATATCGGACATAATCCTTCATAAATATATTGATTTACCAGGAAGGTTGGCAGCGGTCATCCCAATTGCGGTTACTTTTACATTGATGTTGTCGCAGACAGCGCTGATGGGGCACATTTCAGAAGCCGCTGTTTTACCCACGCAGGCAGTGTTGTTGTACTGACCCAAAAAAGGTCCCAATATTTGGTTGACCGAGTCAGCGGCCATTGCGGACATGTTGATCAGTTTCACTCCCAAGTGCATGCACTGTGGACATTCTGAAATAATGATGACAATCGTAAATATCAGGCCATGTTTAAATGTAAATGCTTATTAGATACGACACGTGCTAAACAATACGCTTGTGTCTGACCAATGGGCGTTTATAATGTAACACATATCGCTAAGTTATGATTTGAGTACAACATCCCACCTTAACAATTTGTAGCGGCACCATTTAAATGTATGCTGGACGTGTATGTAAGTGAAACCTTAATGTGTTAAATAAGTATTCATCGGATCCCGCTTTCGCTGAAATCAAATCTGCTTCTTGATGTACACTATATAGTTTAAAGAAATTTACTGCGAAACCAGTATTATTCGTCACTCATTTAGTTTCGTTTATTTCATTTGTATACCTATCGGCGAATTTGACTTCGTACCGAATCATACCCTGCGTCTGTTTCGATATCATGATCAATCCAGTTATTATACACAAGGGAGTATATTAAAGTGAATACTAAAATGAGACTTTATATTTCCGCTAAAACGCTATTGCGGTAAAATTGTATCGATAGCGTTGATATACCTTTTATGCCGATTCTGAGAATTGTGTTAAACAGTCAACACATGCAATTAAAAGATGACTATGTTTGATCAAAAATTGATTTAACAAATTTTTGCGATTTTATAACAACAAAAAAAATAAAAACGTATTGCTTCGTCTTTGAATATTTGTGTTGAACTACATGTTTCTAGTATCTTATTTAAATTTAATTCAGTCCTAACAATCCGCTTATCAAAATATTTAACAATTGGTGTTGCTGTGTATGGCTTATTAAAAGGGCAATTAATGTTGTATAGATTCTGACATGCTATACATTGCATGAAATGTTAACATTATTTATATTTTATTCGAAGTCTCCTTTATACGATCTCGTATTGTTGTTATTATTTATAATAATTCTAATACTGCTCGATGAAATTTTGTTCAAAGCCAGTCCGACTAACACAAGCACGTGTTAATTTGTCGTAAATTAATTTTAAATAAGCACTTTAGGATACAAGTTTAGCTACATAAGAACGTGATGTAATCATTTAAACTTAAAAAACAAAACATTCCAAAATAAAATTTAAAAAACTAACTAATCAGACAGAATTACTATCTACCCGACAGTGGTCCACTATGTGATAATCCTACAAGGACGAGCACATAAGGTACATACATCATACAGATGTTAATTTTGTCGTTAATCTCAATTCGTTGAAAAGATTGAACTATTGTATGACTAAATTGTAAATGACCGTTTCTTATATACGTGCTACAAGTCAGCCGTAAACAATAAAAGAAAGCCCCGTTAGTATGCCGTGCCGCTTATGTCAAAATAGGGATAAACAGAGCAGATGAAAATAGCCTACAGGCTCAATATTATGCCGACAGGTGATGGTTCGCATATAGGCGTAAATGTATGTCTGTAAGAATATATTTGAGGATTGTATTACCCAAAAAGACATAAGAGCTCACTGTCTTATAAAGTATACTTACCCAAAACGCTTCGATATTTGTTTAAAACAATAAAGGTCTTACAATATTGTGCAATTATAAAAGAATACTAAACTAAACCTTTACCAACGAATACACATTCTTCCGTTTTGTAACACAATGTTCCAGAATAAATACATTAATGACGACATACTTATATTATATATCTACATGCTTACATTGTACATCTATAACAAGTTATTATCGGTTTGATACATAAGGTTATACATTGGTCCTTTACATGTTATTAAAAAGAGAGAATTATGTGGTAGTTAAGCGAGAAAAAAAAAGCACGGGTTTCTCGTTTTGAGTTTTAAGTGAGTCGCAAATCTTTTGATTTGTCATTCGAGTTGTGTGATTGGCAGTGAAATGGTGTGGATTGCTTGGGGAGTTATTGCTATGTGTGTTAAACTAATTGGCTACATTATTTTAACGTGTGCAATTAAATAAGTGAAAATTTCATTTATTTTAATCCAGTTTTTAGTTTCTTTAAGATGGGATCCTAACAGGACCTACTGTATTGCTAAATGAGGATGTCAAAGAGCGCCTCGGGATTCCTCAACTGAGCAGCGTTATTGAGGTCGATCTATGTTGCGCATTGGAGACATACGAGCGACAGAATTTGCATTAGTGTGCTGGAAGACCTGTCACACACGAACACCAATTTCTTGTATGTCTGTGCGTAATTATTTATGAAGACAAAAGTTGTTAGGATAAACCAGGTAAATAATTGCGTTTTCTATAATGGCGGTATTAGAGAATGTTGATGACGATAGGGTTTATTAGGATGATGATTGTTTAACTATATTTAGACTAGAGAATAATACATTTTCTCATAACTACGAGTAACAAATTACTACAGATATACAACTATGTCGACAGGCACATTTTTTAGCCTACTCGTGTAATATTGTGCATATAAGTTTAAAGGTACCATCTGTCATTCGGCATGTAGTTTTAAATTCGTATTGATCCAAATTGCAATAAGAGCCAACTGTCCATATAGGATTAATAGACAACACATTCTTTATTTGAATGAACCAATATAGGTTTTACAACAGTGTGTTATTTTAATAATGTAATAAATTTCAATTATACACATAAACACAATCTTTTAGCAGTAAAACATAATTAACCAATAGGTATACATTAAACCTACAGGCTTAAATTGGATCTTCATGTTTATATTTGCACATGTGCCTGTTTGCCCCAATATAGGCATGCACGCACAAATTTGTTTCTGATGTGTACTATTTTTGCACCTGTAGGTATACCTACTTATTTTGACACTAATTGGACGTCATACATAACAGTGAGGTATGAATATTTTGAAATGGCATTTTATCAACGTAAGAAACAAACATTATGCAAAATTCAGGTGCAGCCATGATGTTTCAAAATAACCCTTATCAGTAAATCGTCGCACCTATTGCGAAATGTAGCCCTAAACAAACAACGGATCTGAACGAATGTGAAATGTTATGATGAAAGCGTAAACAATTTAAAGAAGCGCTTTGTATAAATATAGGTATTATAGTCAATCCAAACGATACCCTCATTCGGATAAAGATAACCGAAGTCAAATACCTTGTCTTAATATTATCCAAAATTAATCTAAAACGTACAATTGTATGGATATTACATGTTTTAGACAATCGGTAACCAAAACATATATCCTAAAATTAAAGATAAACAAAAATTATATAGAGTTATCCAGATAGTTATTTTGATTCGCCTAGCGAGGTGTGTAATTGGCACGGTAACAGTGCGGATAGCCCTCCCCCCTCCTATGACCATGTGTATGTGTTCAAATTTTAGGCAACCATATTTTAAAGTGCGTACAAAATAGTGAATGTTTCGTGTTTTCCGTCCTATGTTTGTTTATATAAGCTCCTAACAAGACCTACTTGATTGCTACACAAGGATGCCAAAGAGCGCCTCGGGGTTCCTCAACTGAGCTTTGCCATTGAGGTCGATCTTTGTTGCGCATTGGATACATACTGGCGGCAGAAGGTTTTTGGCATTCGTATGCTGGAAGCCCTGTCAAAAACGAACACCAATTGCTAATCTGTTTGTGTATAATTATTTTAAAAGAAATATTTCTGTCAAATACGAATGTCAATTGCTTATCTGTTTGTGTGTAATTATTTATAAAGAAATCTAACATTTATGATATCTGTAATGGCGGTGTTGAAGACTGTTAATGATGATAGTGTTGATTCGGATGATACTTGTTTAACTTTATTAAGAATAGAGAATAATACATTTTCCATTACTACGAGTAAAAAAGTACTACAGATATACAATATGCCGACAGGCACACTGTTTAGCCTACACGCGTAATATTGCGCATAAAGCTTAAATGTATGTCTTTCGGCATGTATTTTTTAAATTCTTGTTGACATAAAGTGCAATAAGAGTCAATTGTCTATTAAGGTTTAATAGACAAAACGTTAAATTAATCAAACAATGTCAGTTTTAAAATAATGTTTTATTTTAATAACGATTGTCCTGGTTGTCGAAATAACATAAAAACGAATGCCCTTTTCAAAATTAGCGTAGGAACGATTGTAGTGGAAACGGATATCCGGATAATTACTTAAGTGCTTAATACCTATACACATTTTAAATATTTGTAAATATTATGCTTAACATGTTTTTATAGGGTACCAAAAAAATAAATCTCCGTCATTACGCAGTGCTTTAAAGATTGAACGTTAGTGTACGGAACAATACAATAAAAACAAGCTATTTCGTTTACCACAACGGGGTTAAATACTGTTTCTGAAATTAAGAGATTTATGATGAAAAGTGATATATATATTTCTCACTCATAATCACGGATAAAAAGATATAAATATGCATGCCTAGAGAGTTTTTGTTCATTGGTATATAATAATTCTTCAATCTTTATTACAGTAAAAAAGACTTAACTATAAAAAAAACTTAACATTTATAGTATCATGTACGTCGCGTTTAATACTGCTTTGTCATTATGATGATTCAAACCACCTCTTGCGCGTTCAATTTTTTACAGAAAATATCAAACACCAACACACCCATACCTTTGAGAATTATAGTTATATATTGTATATATTGTTTAGACGACTTATGTATATATTTGTTTAATTTGGATGATTAGTCTTCAGACCACACTCTGATGTTAATCTGTAACTCGTATTTTTATAAAGATAACATAAATATATAAATATAAACTAATGGTACTAAATATTAAGTCGTTGAATTATTATTGAGGTGTTATAGTGTTTATGTTTAAATTACTTATACCTTTATTGACTAAACACTAATATTGTCTGTATGCATATGTTTGACGTTTTTCAACCCAGTAATAGTGACCATGAAACTCCCGAATGTAAATAACACACTCAACTGCTATATAGTCATCGATATTCTCCGCAAAAGAAAGTTACACGTTATGATTCGATGCGTCATGCGATATCTAAAAATTGCAACCGTAGTAGTATTGTGAAACTGGTCTATTGGACGTCATACATAAAGGCGCGGTATGGGTATTTTGAAAAAACAATTTATCAACAAATCTGGGATTTTGTTTTAAAAACATGAACCCAAATTACGGTGCAAACAAGATACAATGAAATTACTTTTTTAAACAAATTGCCGCACCTGTTGCGAAATGTTACCCTAAAAATAAACGGCTTGGAACGAATGTTACATGTTATGATGATAGCATAAACACTATGAATACCAGGTACGGATTTGTTTATCTTACACACGGACAAATACACATAATACAAACTGTCAATAAATACGCATTTCCTACACTCACATGTGCGTGAGCACAAACACGCTTCTCTGCCCCTTTCCACATCAACTTAAACTACAAGAACATGTTCGCATATGATAACACAATGCATGGCTAAATTATTATTTATTAGCAGTCATGTTTGTGCTTTGAAGTCATTGATAACTTTTGTATGTGAAACAAATCAAATAATTTATATTTAATGGATTAGATTATGTCATAATAATGTTTTGCAGATTTTCAAACGTTGGTGTTACATTTGAAAGATGTTAAATGTATCCACATGATTGTTATGATCCTAAACAATGTATAAATACAACATTTCAGATATGTTGAAAAAATAAAACAAAATCGATCTCATGCTCATACACAGATACGCGAGACTTAACAAATACAAATTATACACTAAGATTTTTTAAAGCAAAAGCATGAATCAAATAACTGAATATTAATTTAATTGTATACAAAGGTGATACATCTAGTTTATGATAGTACACTACTACTACACTACTACTTCTACTACTGCTACTACTACTACTACTACTACTACTACTACTACTACTACTACTACTTCTTCTACTACTACTACTACTACTACTACTACTACTACTACTACTACTACTACTACTACTACTACTACTACTACTACTACTACTACTACTACTACTACTACTACTACTACTACTACTACTACTATTACTACTACTACTACTGCTACTACTACTACTACTACTTCTACTACTACTTCTACTACTACTAACACTACTACTACTACTACTACTACTACTACTACTACTACTACTACTACTACTACTACTACTACTACTACTACTACTACTTCTACTACTACTACTACTACTAATACTAATACTATTTCTACTACTACTACTACTTATTATTATTATTATTATTATTACTTAACATGAACACTTCGCAAATTAACCAAAAGGAGATACAGAATAAGTAACGTTCACATTTAATTGATAACCGTAAGACAAATACAAACAGAATTTAATACAGATTCATTCACAAAGCGTTCAACGTGGTATTGCTAAATATAAAATCCATTGGTACGATTTCTGGCACATGATACCCTGTATAACTAGATAGCCATAAAACTTTTTATTTTTTTAACCTTTTACTTGTTTCCAGCATCGGTTTAATTATATAGTGAGCGGTATGTTTGATGTCGTAAATTGGATGATAAACAATAACGCAGTTCTACATTATAGTCTTACAGGGATAAACAATCAAACAGTCAACGGGCTTCAACCAATTAGGTGCTTCTGTAATTTGCAGAGTGGTTCTGTTTTTTACTCATAAAATCGAAGAATCACCAAACACGTCATAATAAGATTACTGGCTAAGCCCAAATTGTTTCCAGAATTACCCTTGTCAAATGTGTGTTTGTCAGAACCCTCCGTGTTGCTTACAGTAACTCTTGATACCGTGGGTAATGGAGCCATGGTTGCTGTGTCCGTGATGATGGGCAACATGAAGCCGTTAACCGACTGACAAAATAGCCCATTGTATGTGTTTGTCTTATATTGGGCAGACAACAATGATAGCTTGGAGAGGACGTCCGCTCTCTGCCCGACCTCGACGAGGTCAAGAATCGGTGTGCAGTTCGGGGTGTCACCACTCATAAGGACTCCACAACTCATCACAACGTATATCTCCATACCCGCATCTGGGAACAATTCAATTGAGCCGTGCTCTGTGTTAAAGGGGGTTTAATGGATGTGCTTTAAGTGGCATTCCAGATTAGACTGTGCAGTCCACACAGGCTAATCAGGTACGACACTTTCCGCCTTAGCTTGATTTTGATAAAAAGAGACTCTTTTATAATAAAACTATCATAAAAGCGGAAAGTGTCGCCCCTTATTAACCTGTGCGGACTGCAAAGAATAATCTTGGACAACACTTCACGCACATACAATGACCACCATTTTCACAGAGCACGGCCCAATTTTAACATTATTTTTACTGTTGGTGATACTATAATGTGAAAACAACGTACTATGAATATATTAGAACACTAAAGAGTCGAGTTTTTCGGCATTTAAGATTAAATACTTTTTTACAAATGTCATATCTGAAATGGTATAATTGTTTTCATTAAATAATCAATAACGGAAAATCAATTCTATGATTTTTATATATCCAAATATATCAGGTCAAATAGATCAAATACGATATTATATATATTATATGGATATTTAAGTGCGTCAACTTTAAGCTCTCAAATTAATAACGATAAAGTAGAATTACGCACGCAATACTATTAATAGTGTGATCAGTTTGACGTCAAGACTGAAATATTCCCCGATTCTTTCCATAGAGAGTACTTGGCATTAATGCAGAGAGGTTGTTTGTTGATTAGTCAGGAAAAAACAACGCTAATAAAAGTGTATGTTACATAAATAAAATACACAATATCATCGCACTAAAATGTATCGGACATAATATTATAATCCTTTATAAATATATTGATTTACCAGGAAGGTTGGCAGCCGTCATCCCAATTGCGGTCATGTTAACATTGAAGCTGTCGCAGAAACTGGTGCCAATTTTAGCGGTGATGGGGCACATGTCAGAAGCCGCTGTGTTACCCACGCAGGCTGTGTTGTTGTACTTACCCAAAATAGGCACCACTATTTGGTTGACACGGTCAGCGATCATCGCGGGCATGTTGATCAGCTTCATTCCCAAGTGCATGCACTGTGGCTATTCTAAAATATTGATGTTAAATGTAATGCAACAATTACATACGATACGTTCAAAACAATACGTGTTGCTCGACCAATGGGCTTTTATAATGTAACACATAGCTCTATGTTAAGATTGTATGGAGTAGATCATCCAATCATAAGACTGTGTAGCGGCATCACTCAAATGTATGCTTTACGTGTATGTAAGTGAGACCTTAATGTGTAAAATAAGTATTCATCGGAGTACACTTTCGCTTCTTCTTGATGTATTATATATATTGTTAAACGTCATTTGCTGAGCTACAAGTATTATTCGCCACACATTTAGTTTCGTGTATTTCATTTTTATACCGATCGGCGAATTTTAGTATATCCGGTAAAACGCTATTGCGGTCAAATTGTATTGATAGCATTAACTTCGTTTATGCAGAATTGTAAAAATTTTGTCAGGGCGCAGTTTTCCTTGTATGGCTGTGGTAAAACTTTGTTTACACTGACTCTAGAGGCAACATTTATTGTCCGATCACCATGAAACTTGGTCCGAATATTTTTCCCAATGATATCTTGGACAAGTTTGAAAATGATTACAGTTGCTTGAAAAAAAGGCCGCCAGTGTTCATTGTTTCTGATATGTTCATATGGCTATAGTAAAACCTCGTTAACACTCTAGTGGCAACATTTACTGTCCGATCTTCATAAAACTTTGTAAGAAAATTGTTTCCGATGATATCGTGGATGATTTTTAAAATGGTTTAGGTTGGTTGATACACATGGTCATCAGTGGGAGTGGCATTTTTCCTAATATGACTATCTGTGAATATATTAAAACCTTGTTAACACTGAAGAGTCCACAATTATTGTCCGATCTTCATGAAACTTGGTCAGAACTTCGAAGATTTACCCCAAATGATATTTTGGATGAAATTGAAAATGGTTTCGACTGGTTGGACAACATGGCCGCCAGGAGGCGTGGCAATTTGCCTTATATGGCTATAGTTGAAAATGTGAAACACTTGAATAGTCGTGATGTATAAATGTAACTTGGTCAGAACATTTGTGTAATGATATCCTGAATTAGAATTCACATGGTTTCAGTCTATTAAAAAAATGGCCGCCTGGGACAGACAACTTTTCCTTATATGGCTATAGTAAAACCTTGTTAGCACGCTAAAAGTTACATGTATAGTTCACTGTTCATAAAACTTGATCAGAACATTAATTTGTTCTAATGAAATCTTGGGCTTCTCAGAGCCGGTCAGTTCCTTTTTATCTTAGTTGATCTTTCTTTGGACCTGCCAGGTCTTTTTATTAAGAAATTAACACCGAATGTTTAAATTGTGTTAAACAGTCAATACATACATTTAGAAAATGACTATTCTTATTGTTTTTGATCAAAAATTTATTGAACAACTTTCTGCAGTTTTATTACAAAAAAAATAAAAACGTCTACTTTCGTATTTGGTTATTTGTGTTGAACTACATTATTCTATTATTTAAGTTGAATTTTACCAATCCGCTAATCAAAATTGTTTACTAGCTAATTGGGACCAGTTACTATCGCTTCATAATAATTGACTAGTAAATTGGTATTTGATAAACAGGGTTAACCTCCTGCAAGTGACTCTAAAGTGACACATTCTCCTCGCCTCGTGGACAAGTATTAATATTAAAATCAAACTGAAAATGTTCACCGAAAACTAATATTTTACTTTTTTTCCAGTATGAGAAATTGAATATAGTTTTTTACCTTAAACCACGAAATTTCATGCCATCTATTATAGTATATTGTATTGTTTCTAGCAATGGTCATTATTGCAAATATGGTATGGTATTTGATGAACAATATTGTTAGAAAAGTATCGTATCTTACCTTTTTTATTTAAACAATTGAGTTAAGGTATACTGTGTATGGTTTATTAAGAGGGTAATACATGTTGTATAGATTCTTACATGTTATACATGAAATGATTTACATTATTTGTATGTTATAAATAATCTCTTCTATACTATCTCGTATTGTTGTTATTATTCATAATATTTATAATACTGCTCGATGAAATTTCGACATATTTTGTTCAAGTCTGTCCGCAAAAAACAAGCCCGTGTCCATTTGTCGTAAATGAATTTTAAATACGCACTTCATGATACAAGTTAGCTAAAAAGAACGTGATGTATTCATTCAAACTTGAAAAACTAAAACATTCTAAAATAAAATAAAAGAACTTAATAATCAGAAAGAACTATTCTTACCTAACCTGCCCGACAGTGGTCCACTATGCGATAATGGTAAAAGGACGAGCACAGATAGCATACATATCATACAGGTGTTCTTTTTGTTGTTAATCTCAATTCGTTTAAACGGTTGAAATAGTGTATGACTAAATTTCATCTGACTGTTCCTTATATACGTGATGCAAGTCAGCCGTAAACAAGAGGGGAAAGTCCCATTAGTATGCCTTACCGTTTGTGTCAAAGTAGCTGTAAATTCAGCAGATGAAATAGCCTACAGGCTAAAATTATGACGACAGAGTGATGTTTCGCATATATGCTTAAATATATTTCTGTCATGATATATTAGAGGATTTTTTTACCCAAAATGCAATAAGAGCCCACTGTGTTAAAACGTATACTTACCCAAAACGCTTCAATATTTGTTTAATCATTAGTAAATAAAAACTTTGCTAACGAATATGCATTCTTCCGTTTTCAAACACAATGAACCAGAATGCATAAAATAATGACTACATACTTATATTATATCTACACACTTAACTTGCACCTGTATAAGAACTTTTTATCGGTATGATGTATAAGGTAATATATTGGTCCTTTACATTTTATTTAGAAAAGAGAGTTCTGTATTGGTTTAGAGAGACAAAAGCACGGGTTTCTCGTTTTGAGTTTTAAGTGAATTGCAAGTCATTTGATTCGTAATTCGAGGTATGTCATTGGCAGGGAAACAGTGCGGATAGGTATGAGACATTATTGTAACGTATGCAATTTAAAAAAAATCAATTCGTTTATTTCGGTCAAGTGTTTAGTTTCTATAAGATGGGATCCTAACAAGAACCTACCGCATTGCTAAAGAAGGGTGTCAAATCGTCAAAGAGCGCCTCGTAATTCATCAAGTGAGCGGTGCAATTAAGGTCGATTTCTGTTGCGCATTGAATATATACGGGCGGCAGTCGGGATTCCGCCAGTGAGCGGTGCCATTGAGGTCGAGCTCTGTTGCGCATTGGTGACATACGGGCAGTAGTCGGGATTCATCCAGTGAGCGGTGCCATTGAGGTCGAACTCTGTTACGCATTTAAGACATAGGGTCGGCAGTCGGGATACCTCCAGTGAGCGGTTACATTGAGGTCGAACACTGTTGCGAATGAAAAAATACGGGCGGCAAAAGATCTTTGGCATTAGTGTGCTTGACGCCAAATCAAATACGAACACCAATTTCTGATTTATTTAGACTTACGTGTTAACCTTTACGCGTAATATTGCGCATATACCAAAGTGCATTAAAAGCCAACTGCCCATTGAGGTTTAATACAAAAAAACGTTTTTCATTTGCATAAAACAAGATCAGTTTTGAAAGAATGTATTATTTTAATTATGTTATAAATTACAACTTTACAAATGAAAACACATTTTTAAGCATTAATACAAAATGTACAAGAAGGTATAATTTACACCTACAGGCTTAAATTGTATCTTTATGTATAAAGTTGTAAATGTGCCTGTTGGCCTCAATATATGCATGCAGGCACAACAATGTTTCTGATGTAGTATTTTATCATCGGTAGGTAAATGTATACCTACTTATGTTTGACACAAATTGGACGTCATACATAACGGCGCGGTATAAATATTTTGAAAGGACATTTTATCAACAAATTGGCAATTCTGTTAAAAAGACATTAAGCTAAATTACGGTGCAGCCGGGATATTTTGAAATAACCTTTATCAACTAAACGCCGCACCTGTCGCGACATGTAACACTTAAAATCAACTTCTCGGAACGAATGTGAAATGATATGATGAAAGCGTAAACGATATAAAGACCAGTAGCTAAGTATGGGTAATTTTAGCCAATCCAAAATATAATTTCATGCGGATAAAGATAACCGAAGTCAAATACTTTGGCTTCATCTTATCCAAAACTAAACCAAACCGTGCAATTTATTGGATATTTTTTTATACAATAGGTAACACAAATATATTCTTAAATTAAAGAAAACCAAAAGTTATGCGCTGGATATGAGTTATTCAGATAGTTATGTTTATTCGATATTCGACGTGTGTAATTGGCATGAAAACAGTGCGGATAGCTATGAGACAACCCGCCCCCCCACCCTAATGACCATGTATGTGTTTTAAAATTATCGGCTTCATTATTTTAACGGGTATAATACAAGATAATTTAAGTGAATATTTCGTTTATTTTTAGTCCCGTTTTAAGTTTATATAAGATGGGATCCAAACACGAAACTACTGCATTGTTAAAGGAGGATGTCAAGTCGTCAAAGAGCGCCTCGGGATTCCTCCAGTGAGCGGTGCCATTGAGGTCGATCTGTGTTGAGGATCGGAAATAGACGGGCAGCAAAATATATTTTGCATTAGTGTGCTAGAAGCCCTGTCAAATACGAACAGCAATTTCTTATCTGTATGTTTACAATTAGTTATAAAGAAAGAAGTTGTTAGGATAAACCAGGTGAACAATTATGATTACTATAATGGCGGTGTTGACGACTGTTATAGATAAACGTGTTAATTAGGATGATAATTGCTTAACTATATTTAGAATATTTAATAATGCATTTAAATATAACAACGAGTAAAAAAATACTACATATATACAATATACCGACAGGCAACTCTTTTTAGCCTACATGCGTAATATTGCGCAAAGAGCTTAAGTGTATGTCTTTCGGCATGTATTTTTAAATTCGTATTGACCCAAAGTGCAATATTCCTCAACTGTCTATAAAAGTATCAAAGACAAAACGTTCTTAATTTGAATAAAACAATATCAGTTTTAAAATAATGTGTTATGTCAATAATGATTGTTTGGGTTGTCGAAATAACATAGGAACGAATGTCCGGGTTGTCAAGACAACGTACGAACAAATATCCTTTTCTTAATTAGCGTAGGAACGATTTTCCCTTTTGCATTATACGGCAAATGTGCAAAAATGTTTTATTTCGATTGCAGGTCTTCAGACCAGCTTTACTCTGATGTTAATCTGTAACTCTGTAAAGATGAAATAAATTTATAGATATAATATATTTGTACTAAATGTTATGTCATTGATTATTATTGGGGTGTTATAATGTTTATTTAATAATTACTTGTACATTTATTGACTAAACAAATGTATGCATGCATATGTTTGACTTTATAGTACCCAGTGTAAGTACCCATGAATATCCCGAATGTAAATGATAACATTCAACTGGTGAATAATCATCGATATTCTTGGCAAATGAAAGTTACTCGTTCAGCCTCGTTCCGACTTCCGACGCGTCACGTGATATCTAACAATAGCAACAGTGGTAGTATTGTGAAACTGGTCTATTTGACGTTATACATAAAGGCGCGGCATGAATATTTTGAAATGACAATTTATCAACAAATCGGGGATTTTGTTTTAAAAACATGAATTCAAATTACGGTGCAGACAAGATATAATGCAAGTACCTTTATCAACAAATCGCCACACCTGTTGCGAAATGTGACCCTAAAAATCAACGGCTTAGAACGAATGTTAAATGTTATGATGATAGCATAAACACTATGAAGACCAGGTACGAAATAGTTTATCTTACACATGGACAAATACACATAGCAAAAACTGTCAATAAACACATAATACCTACACACACATGCACGTGGGCACATACACACTTCTCTTCCCCTTCCCCCATCAACTTAAACTACAGGAACATATTTGCATACAACACACTGCATGGCTAAGCTATTTTTTTATTGGCAGACATGTTTGTGTTTTGAAATCATTGATAACTTTTTTATGAAAAACAAACCAAATATGTTTAATGGGTCAGAATATTTCATAATGATGTTTAGCAGTGTTAAATTTGAAAGATGTTAAATGTATCCACATGGTTGTTATTGCGATATACAATGTATAAGTACAACACTTCAGATGTGTTCAAATTAAGACAAAATCGATCTCATGCTCATACGCAGATACGCGAGACTTGACAAAGACAAGTCAAACTAAAAGTTTTTGGAGCACAAGAGTAAAACAAATAATATGGTATTTATTTAATTATATACAATAGTGATAAATCTAGTGTATGATCACGTGCAACGATTTAACGTAATACTTGTATGGTTTTAAATATAAGTCTTTAAAAGGAAATCATGGTGTCATGGAAATTGGTTTCTTTTTATTATCATTGACTTATCATATGCCATACATTTGAAATAAATCATACAATTATTTCTTCCAGATGCCAATACAAATCCACGTATGTTTGTTTGTTAACCTGTTGTTCAGTTATCGTATGATTTTTACACACTTTGGAACGGCCTTAATTGAATGGTTACGATACATGTAAATACATGTATAACAAAAACTCAATTTGAAGCGAAGTGTTAATTGTACGCAACTCTTCATGTACTTATGATTCAGCTAACTCTTTTGGATGATGTTGACGTATGTTGGTCATGATTTATCAATATCTTGCATGATGATTTTTTTACAGCCGACGATAGCCACGCTTGGAGTAATCAGTATCGCAAACTATTGTCTAGTTCCGTTCCAGGCGATAGTTCCTGCACAGTGGTTTTCAGTTTAATCAAAGCAAAACAAAAACGATTAACGAATATCGAAACGTCATTCAAAAATTCAATTATTGATTATCGTAAAGTGGGGACGTTGTTTAGATCTCTCCCAAAGACACCAAGTACTGGTTCTAGGACCAGGTAGAGGACTCGAGAGACACCAAGTACTGGTTCTAGGCCCAGGTAGAGGACTTGAGAGACACCAAGTACTGGTTCTAGGCCTATGTAGAGGATTCGAGAGACACCAAGTACTGGTTCTATGCCCAGGTAGAGGACTCGAGAGCACCAAGTACTGGTTCTAGGCCCAGGTAGAGGACTCGAGAGCACCAAGTACTGGTTATAGGCCCAGGTAGAGGACTCGAGAGCACCAAGTACTGGTTCTAGGCCCAGGTAGAGGACTCGAGAGACACCAAGTACTGGTGCTAGGCCCAGGTAGAGGACTCGAGAGCACCAAGTACTGGTTCTAGGCCCAGGTTGAGGACTCGAGAGCACCAAGTACTGGTTCTAGGCCCAGGTAGAGGACTCGAGAGCACCAAGTACCGGTTCTAGGCCCAGGTAGAGGACTCGAGAGCACCAAGTACTGGTTCTAGGCCCAGGTTGAGGACTCGAGAGCACCAAGTACTGGTTCTAGGCCCAGGTTGAGGACTCGAGAGCACCAAGTACTGGTTCTAGGCCCAGGTAGAGGACTCGAGAGCACCAAGTACTGGTTCTAGGCCCAGGTAGAGGACTCGAGAGCACCAAGTACTGGTTCTAGGCCCAGGTTGAGGACTCGAGAGACACCAAGTACTGGTTCTAGGCCCAGGTTGAGGACTCGAGAGCACCAAGTACTGGTTCTAGGCCCAGGTAGAGGACTCGAGAGCACCAAGTACTGGTTCTAGGCCCAGGTAGAGGACTCGAGAGCACCAAGTACTGGTTCTAGGCCCTGGTTGAGGACTCGAGAGCACCAAGTACTGGTTCTAGGCCCAGGTAGAGGACTCGAGAGCACCAAGTACTGGTTCTAGGCCCAGGTAGAGGACTCGAGAGCACCAAGTACTGGTTCTAGGCCCAGGTAGAGGACTCGAGAGCGTTTATATTAGGCTTTAGGCTTTTGATGCAGTCGAGCTAAAATAAATAGGTTTAAACTACAATAAATAGGTTTAAACTAAAATAAATAGGTTTAAACTAAAACAAATAGGTTTAAACTAAAATAAATAGGTTTAAACCAATACTTTTAATGATAAATGCTTTTAAGAGAACAATTAGTTTTTTGTTTTTTATTTAACAATACGAAATAATACGAAACAACAAGTGTTTTTTGTGTTGTTTTGTCAAAGGACAGAACGAAAAAATGATGCATATGAAACGGAAATTTCAGTGCATTCAACTGAATGTCTTATTTAATACCTATCCCATATGACGTAACTTCTGTGACGAAATACACCAGTTTACGTCAGATCCTATTGATTTACAGGACAGCAGTTGTGATAAGTTTTCTTTTTTTAACAGAAATCTAAAATATAAGAAGAAAAGGTTATATAAGTACGTAACAATTTTTAGGATATATGTTTGTAATTATTATATAGGAATACAATCGCTCTAACTAGCCATTCGTTTTCGTAAATCGTGTTTGGTCAGAATTGTAACTGTTGTATTGGATACATACGTTTCCTTCAGTAATATCGTTTATATTAAAATGAGGTTAAGTGATTGAATACAAAAAAGCAATTGATGCATTGAATTACTTATTATTTATAAGAATGAGTGTCGACGCCATTTTGTTCAGTCGACTTTGCGTGGTCTGATTCTTTTCAGACAAAACAAAGAAAATCGACCCAGCATACACGAATAACGATCCGTAATTTTTTTACTGTTTGTAATTATTCATGTAATATGTTTTATTTATGTACATTCAGTGACGGTTAACTGTAAGACGTGTCTATAAAAGTCATTTATAAAACGACAAACTCGAACTTACGGTTTTCAAGTATCTCAAATGTGCTCGGCACATTTATGCATATATTTGAATGAACTGGAGTTTTATCAAATGTGTTTCCTTTTCTTTAAATGCTTGTCTTGGAAGCACCATTCCAATAGTCAGTGCGTTTAAACAGACATAATAAGTTAAAATATGCGTATGGATCTGACTTTTAACAAATCCCATTACATATAAATACAATTACGTTTGATACTTGACATTTTTATTTGAAGTGTGGAAATCGTTTTATCACGTTTAAGTTGACTTGGAGACTGTCTTTTCCGAGACTATTTCGAAAGTATAATTAGTATTCGCATTTTCACTTGAAATCGTCACGTCGTTTCTCCACTGACCGCCATCATGAAATGTTGACTTGTGGGTAATTGTGCATAGCAACACAAGGCGGTGTTTACATATGTGTCGCGCTCTGACAAAAAAGAAGTTAAATGACAGCGAAATGGCGTTGAGATAATTGCGTATACAGTGACGTTACTCGGGATTTAAGTTTGATGATTTCCGGATTGTTTTTGTGTACTTTGGAGCTATAAACATCTTTCAAACAGTGTGTTTTGTTCTCGAAAAAGCTTTGGATATCGAAATTGAGGTACGATATGTTTATTTTCCATAATCATTCAATCAATCACTAACAATTATTCATGCACAGTGTAGTATGTTTTATTGACCTGTAAGTGCATGTTTCTCCTCTTTATTTTTCTTCTACTTTACGGTCTTCAATGTATTCCTCATTATTTGTAAGAAACATCAACGTGTGTTTTTGATCAATTACTCGTACAAATCAAATTAACTTTGCGATTTGGTTTTTCTAATATGTTCAGGGCCAAGCTAAGTCTTTTCCATTTGTAATTCACCGTATAATAAATTGCCGCTTCAGTGAACACGTGATTGAATGTTTTGAATAAAACAGCAACGTTTTTATATTATTAACACAGCAAACGTTCAAATTATTGTGAAATGTTAAGCGTATACTATGCAAGGCTTGTTATATATATATGTGTGTTATCATATAACTGTACATTTACGTAAGAGAGGGAGACGTGACATGTACCATATCCTTGTTATGTTGTAGTGAACTCTATTTTTATGAAATTTTTACTTAAGTTGTGCATATTTCGAAATAATATTTATCAATTACATGAATATTCACTGTCCTTTCATAAATACGCATCGAACGTATCTTATTTGTTACATAAACTCTATATATAGATAAATGCCCTCTGGCTGAGTGCAGAATTTTGGCAAAAGGAGGACTTGAACGGGAGAAATCGTGTATTAACAGGGCGATTCACGTGCCGTTTTAGCACGGTGATGTGTTTTCATATCCATAAACCGGTACACGCTTAGTAACTCCACTTAGTAATGGCTGACCGGAAAGCGCGTCCAGGTAATTGGCCACAACCTGGCTATTTTTGCAATCTATTGTTCGAAAAAAATGGTGACACGTAATAAGTTATGATATAGGTTAACAGTGGCCTGTGCCTATGTATCTGATCACCTCATTATCGGACGGGAAAACACGCTAAGTCTTTCGCCACGAACTCGTGCATGCACAGACTTCTAGGGTGCAAACGACACTAGCAACAGTCTGAACAGAACAAAGTAAGCACAGTACAAGGTGTTATTGCACTTTAGGTATTCTTGAAAAACATGTAACGCATTTAATAAATATTTCGGATGTATGCTGCGCATGAGTTAGTTGATCATGCTTGCTGATTAATAGTTAATGTTTACTATACCCAGCCCACTGAGTTACCGGCGATTGGTCGTTATAGGGGCATATCGACGGTATTTCCCTTTATATTCGAAGAAAAAATTTCAAAATAACACAAAGTTTATTTTTTAAGAATATAAAATTATTGGGATAAATACTTACCAGTAATAAATGAAATATTTATACCAAATTGATAAATAAAAAGATAAAACATTTTAAAATATTCCTATCGGCCTCAGGCAACAGTTCCAAAGTTATCCGTGATACTTTGGGACAACAGTTTTGACTGTTCACCGCGCATCCATGAAATAACTGTTTGATTATCTGATCAAATTTCAAACATAGAAAAAAGAACAAATGAGAGATTAAGATAACGTAACCGCTTGTTTAGATTTCGGTTATTTCCGTCGCTTTACGCACAGCCCTAGTACATATAATACTTCGGACATTTCCGTACAGACACGGAATTGTAGCGGAAAATACCGAATAACGATAACATGATTTCTAAAATGAGAAATGGAAAACACAGGGATAGTCTGCACGACCGGTCAACAGTTCGAAATATTCACCGGTAACAGTTTTAAACATCGCAACATTATTTTTCGACGAGCGAATAGCGGGAAAATGTTTAATTATCATTGATATAAGGCATCAGGTAATGAAATGAAATAATAAAAAGGTTGCCCCAGGACATTTTTTTTCAGGCGCGAGAAAATTGTAGTAGTAGTAAAATGAAATGTACATGAACATTCAATATGTGCATGCTTACTGATGATAATGGACTTTAAACGGTACTTTGTTTTAAATCATTCATTGAAACAAACAATTTCTGTGGGGCATTTGTTCGAACCACACTGGGACAGTGTCGTCATTTATTCTTATTTTTGAGTCCAGCTATTTTTTGTTGAGTTACTTTTTATATGGGCTAATTTCTGCTCCAAATAGTGCAAATATAAAATGAAGCTTAATATTGGTAGATGTTTTGAGCCATCTGTCGGGCTGCACGTCTGTTCAAAAATTGTGCATTCTGACCATATGTTTGTTTTTAATGGATGTATTTTAAAATTACTTTTCAAAAATGTGAAGCACGGTGAGACAAAGTGTCGCACACAACACCAGGTTCCCAAGCTCAAAGGTTGAGGACCTTCAATTTGATATTTCAAGATTATGCATTGATTGACGTGCCGGTCCATATATTTGTCATAAATGGATGAATTAGATACGTAGAACTAAAGGGATAATACATATTATCGGTGGTATGATCTATTGCGGGCGCTCAAATAAAATTCCTGCTCGAGTGCGCAGAACGAGGGCAGGAACGGATTTTGAGAGTGCCCGCAGATGATCATGTCCGCGAAAATGTGAATTTTCGCTATAATTGCACATACCAAAATAAATAAGAATATTAAGATTTATTTTACGTGTCCCTCATATGCACCTCTACTTCACACTCAGTCTCCCGCCACTTTCGAAATTCTACCAAGAATTTCTTTGTATCTTAAAATCTGTGGGATGTCTTTCAGACAACAGTGAGTTAATTAGGTTTTGTGCTAATGTAACCTGCAAATGTTAACTGAAAAATTCCAAACTCAATGGGATTAGAACCAGCGACCTTCTGGTTTCTAAGCCGCCAGCAAGTGCTCTTCAGCGTCGCTACAAAGTTTATAGCAAGGCAGTATACGTGTTCTTTATTTTTTACCCTACTTAAGTAGTAACGTAATAAAAAAAATCATTGAAAATTACATTTATTGAACCAATATTGTAATACCGTTACATTCTTATATAATTCTATATTTATGACTTATTAACAAATTATCCACTTCTTCTTTATTTTTAGTTTTAACATTATACTTTTCAGTTGATGATATAGCTGACAGTGAGATGTCTGAAGAAGAAATAAACCAGTTAGATGAAAGTGTAAAATGCAAATCTACTAAGCAGTCAACCAAATGGGCCATACAGAAGTTTGAGGGTAGGTTTTGAAGTGTTTTTGCAATACATGCTGTAAGGAGGTTTATTGTATGCTTTTAGATGGTTCATAGGTATATATGTGTGACATATAACGCTTTTAAAATTATATCGATATGCTACCAAAATCAACAAATATCTTATTAATATAACGAAAATGATGTTTATTTCAATTTTAGTGTCAACAAAACAGTCCATGGTTGAAATCGCTTAAGTAGGAATGAGTTTACGCTTAGCGTGTAGTGCATGTTTATGCCTATTTACTTCAGAGGCATCAATAGCTTTCTCAGTATGGTTATTTAATAATTTAGTAGTTTCATAATATGGATACTAATATAGAAAATTACCACTTTCTTGTGCATGATCATTTAAATACCGGCTGTTATAAAAGAATAGTAACAGATTGTGAGAATGGCCGCAGTTGATTATTAAGCAATTTTGCATTCATATTATTTAAGGTAGCGCACCCCTAATGGGCACATATCCAAATATAATTTAATTAATTATTTTTCTAATCAGCATCATTTCACTGAACTACATACAAATTTGTAGGTATGCTTTCCATGCTTAAAAAAAAAATATACCGTTTTTTTCAAAACCACCCTCACGCTCGGCTTTTGTCCAGTTTATTTTCACCCCTGGGGTATATAAAAGTTCCATAACTCATTCAAATGTCCTTATATGGGCATGTAGTCGGTGTGTACAGATGCAGTAAAGGAGTTTAAAATTCAGACAAGATGAAATAAGTATTCTTTTATAGACATTTATTTTTTACAATTTGATATCTATGGAATAGCGCAATGAAATGTAAGTGAAAATTGGGTCGGTTAAAAACAAAGTGTTATAAAGTTCAAAATAGTTTCATTTAAGTTATATTTTAAACTATTCTTTTTTTGTAGAAACACTATATACAGCAAAAATACCAAGAAATAGACAGATTTACCGTTTACTTTTTGAAATAAAAATAAAAATGCAACATGCATCATTCGTATTTTCAGCAGTAAATTACCCAATTTAGCATAACGTTGTTTTAATTTTAAAAATTGAAGGATGTGCATACAATTTTCAACATATTTAACAATAAACATAGCTTATATGCTATATTAAATCAAATAACGTTAGAAAAGAAATAAAATGCGTCGCAAAAAGTATGCGATGTCGACAGGATTCGAACCTGCGCGGGAAGATTCTTAAAGGTTTCTAGTCCATCGCCTTAACCACTCGGCCACGACAACTTCACGTCAGTGCAACCTTAAATGAGATAGCCATAAGTAAACAGGTAAAAAGGCTCGTCGATCTTTGAAGAAATCGCGATATCGTATTTTTCAGATGATAATTGGATCAAAGTCAATATTTATAGTGAAAATAATGTATTCTAAATATATGAGGTAACCACATATCAAAATTCAAAGTTTGAAAAGTTTGAAAAAAATAAAATGCATCTCTCGGAAAAAACGATCATTGAAGATCGGCAATGATCGTAAAATAAATCGCGGGAAATCATTAGAGGTGCGCTACCTTAACTTAAACTCTGAAGAAAACTGACATTTTAAGAAAAATAAGTATGTTGTAAAGCAACATTTTCAATAGTCTAGCAATCAAGTCATCAAGATGGTTGATATAACGCTTTATACATATACAAATTAAGATTATTGAAAAGCAAGTTTAAGTTTGAAAATTCATTTGAAATATGAACATAATATGGTTATGTCCCAAAATGAATGCTTTTTTTGTTTTTTTTTATCCATATGTCGGTCTTCACGTCCGTCAATTGTTGTTCCTTATCATAACTTTGTCAGACATCAAGATTATGCATTTTAAGTCGTGTCGAATGAGGCATATTTATAAAGAGATAATTCACGTTTGCGAGGGCAAAACATCTGTGGGCGCTCGAAAATCCGTTCTCGAGTGCGCAGTTCGAGGGCAAGAACAGATTTTCTCCCGCAGATGTTCATGTCCTAGAAAATGTGTATTTTCGCTATTATTGACATTTGAATGACGATTTCTTCTGTAATTCAGACTGGCTGCAGAAACGGAATATCAAGGTGGACCTTGAGAGTGTGCCTGAGGATGAGCTGGCGCAAATACTTCAACAATTCTATGCGGAGGTTGGCACGAATGATGGCGAAATGTATTTTCCGGAAATCCTGCGTGGTTAAAGGACAGGCATTCACAGGACCATTGCTGGAAACCCATACAACAGGGCAGTTGACATTCTTACAGGAACAGCATTCATGCTAGCAAATCGTACGCTAGAGACAATGTGAACAAAATGGGTTTAAAATGAAAAGCAAAAGTATATTCTTGCAATTGAAAAGGGGGACCTATAAAAAATGAAGACATATTTTCAAGGGTACATAAATAACCCTGAAACCTTAACAAACACTTTTAGGTTTCTGTTATGTTATATTTTCGGGTTTTCGTGATCTGAAAGTCGACTCATTTGAAGTGAAAACAGATGACAAATGGGTAGAATTTATAACTGAAAGACATGGAAAAACAAGTAAAAATGTGTAGGTTGGCTCATCAAGTAAGGCATGGGACTATTCAGGCCAAGAGCTTATGCCTTACAGATTCAATGTTCTGAAATTGACATTGTTGATGTCTTCAAGTTTTATCTCGCTAAGTTGTCTCCTTCAAACACTGCATTGTTTTAAAAGCCTTGCAGAAAAATAGGGGATCAACAGTATGGTATGGAAATGCTGTTCTTGGAAAGAACACACTTGGAACAATAATGAAAACATCTCGTATGTCTGCAAGCTGTCTTGGACATACACACACCATTCTGTCAGAGGTACAGCAGTTCTAGTCATGTATCACGCTGGAATTGATACTAAGCTTATATGCAAAATAGCCATTCACAAGACAGAAGAATCTCTAAAACATTACATTAAAAACATAAAAAAAAACGTAAGTGTTCTAAAGCATTAAGTGCAGGTCTTTCAGCCACAGAAATCCGCATATCTGATCAATCAGAGCAACGAAGTAATAACCAAACGATCAACTCATACAGAAGCACTGTTACGCTAACAATTCCATTCATTGGAAACCACACCTTCAACCTCAATATAACTGGAGCTACATGCAACTTCCAATTTTAAACAAGTAAAGTAGCAGTTGTGGCAGATTGAAGAAATTGTGTTTTTGGTCTCTGTTAAAAATGTTATGTTTTACATTAAAATTGTATGGACCATAATAGTGTTAAACACCAGAAGACAAAGAAATGACGCCAAGTCATAACGTATACATGCTTTATTCTAGTTTGTTAAGAAATGATGCTAATATTTTGTGTAAGAAACAAGTCTGAATGTGTTGACTGGGCAATAATAATTGTTCGGAGGATTAAATGTCTGTGATATTACCGGTATCTGTTTCTTAAATGTGTTGATTTGTGTGATATTTGTTTTCTACAAATGTTTGATAAATTTGTATAAGCTATAAGTCCTGAGCCGTTTCTCAGCAACTGTTGTATATATTAAATTTCATGGAACTTGCATTAAATCTGTATCATCATACTACGGAGGTGCAATTGTAAATTTTGTCATGATAGACTTAATAATAACTTTACAATTATAGCTCCTAAATTAATTGAAATTGAGGGATGTTCTCTAACCGGAGCTGTTTCTAAGATACTAGCAAGGAATTTCATCAAATTTAAAAATAATTGTGTGTACGAAAAAAAAATGTCAAACGACCTGGTAACTTTTGTGTTATTGTCCCCTTAATTAAGCAATTGTGTCCATTCTGAGCTGTTTCTCAACAACTTGCATGTAATCTCTTGAAGCTGAAAAGTAAATGTGTATTATAATATTACTGCAGTAGTGCATGTTGATTTATTATGATTAACAAAGTAACTCACGAGTTGTGACCCCATCCACATGTATGGAAACAAATAGGTTTGTCATCTGCTATGGTGAAGCTCGTGTGCTTTCCTTATTAGAAACCCGCATAAAATTCTTCATAAACTTCAAAAATCATTGAAACCACAAGGCAAAGAGCACAGATATTATTTTATAAAACGCTGTCTATTGAGCCCTTCCAAGATTGTTTAACTTACAAATTATACTCCGGGGTTCAAAATTAGCCCGTCCCTGGGGGCACATGTTTTCCTTATATGTTATAATGTACATTGTATACAGTAAAAACTTGAAAAATCACTGAAACCACAAGGCCTAAGTTAAGATATCAAGTATGAAACATCACCAAGTAGACCTCGACCCAGATCTGTCAGCTAAATTAATGTCCTTACTGTCAAAATTAGCCGCCAAGGGGGACATTGTGTTTTCTGTGTATTTCTATAGTAAAAACTTGTTTAACAAATATCTAAATCCATACACATAGCTCGATATTTGGCATGAAACCTTGTCTAGTGGACCTTAACCGAGACTGTATATTGTATAAATCCTTCTTCAGGTGTGGAAATTAGCTCCACTCTGGGAAAAATGTTTTCTTGATGTATATATTAAAACCCTGAAAAAATAATCTGTAACACCGTGAGATTTAGAGCAAATACATTTGGCATGAAACATCTCCACAGGGAAGCAATAAATGGCGGCTAGGGTCATCATGGTTTACTTGTTTATTAAGTTTTGTATAAAAAGGACGCGGATAAACATACAGATGCACCTGCACAATCCCGCGTTGTTTAAGTTGTTTAAAATGAAATAAACAACTTTAATATAATTATGTATGGAAATAATGTTCAAGATCAAGGATTAATGTAAAACATCCATCAATGGGGAAACGTTTATTTCAGATGTTCCTCTAAAGGTATTGTGCCTTATGTGCCTTTATTGATTGGAAAAAGGGATCTATTATTAAAAAGTGGATTACCTTAATTATGATATAAGTAAAAAATATGAACATGATGCAGTCCTGCAACTTGAAGCAAGTGTTATCTTTGCCATTTATATCAGAGTTTCGGATAGTGGTTTTACATCTAAATTTCCAACAAAAATCAATCTTAAAACCTACAATATTTACTAGTCTGAACATTTTTGTAATGTTTTTCTAAACAAAAATCAGCCGAACACAAAATAAAAGATTGAATATATTTTTTTTAATCAACTTTGGAATATACTATCTCATCAAAGTTTTGATTGCAAATGGAAATACATGTAGAACTTGTGTTTTGTTTTGTGAATTTCAAATCAAGTCTGGCTGTTAAAGTGGGTCTTTCTACAAGCCTGTGAGCAAAATATATTGTTTATTTGATGTATAGCTACAGCAAATTTCGATTAATTACTTCACAATTTAAACTATTATACCGATATTTAGTATTAATACCAATAAAGGAGTTTGCATGATTTATAATGATGTAATAAAATAATTAAAAGTATTATAACGTCAGTCTAAGACATATTGTCTGTTATTTGAACGACTTAGTTTTCTTTGTGTTTTCGAGGACTTATGCTATCTATCTTTGGTGATAAGATGAGCTTTTTAGATAGAATTTTCTTCTCTGTGTCTTCTCACCGATGAACAAAATCTAATACCCGAGGATTAAACAAGATTTTAAGCATACACGAGAAACAGGGTAAGCATCAGTTATTGAATACATACATAGATACATGAAATAAATACCTGTATGTAAATCAAGTTTTGAAATAAATATTATTTGTTTCCACGGAGACTTCTGTCTTCTTTGAGTTCTTCTTAGTGGATTCAATGAAGTTATTATGAACTTTGTTAATAACTCCAGCCTTCGACGACTTTCCAAGCATAAATGGGGAACTGAATAAGCACCAGTTTCCTCACGCATGCAGGGATAAACGCATTGCATTTTTCAATTCACTTTACAAATTATACCATATGCACTCTTTTGACAGCAGCTTTATTTTATTGGCTACGTCAATGAAGTTAAGGTTAGTAACTCAACACTTTAAAAAGACTTTGCTGTAAATGTAAAAGTTTATGTACCTTCAATGTTCCTGCTGTATGCTTGAAATACTTCATGTTGCCAGTATTAACTTTAAAATGTTTTAGTTGGAACGAAATAAGATAAACCTGTACGAAATCATCTATGAAAACAATGACTTATTCTGACGATATTTTTTATCCGTCACGACCAGTAAATTCCAAAATAATTCCTCATTTCTGACTTTGCGCGGCTGCATTTCGAAATTTCATTTATCCATTGTTTAAACGCATTTTAAAATAAAAAAACTGCCTATCCCAAGGTAAAGCCTCGTCAATTCTGATGATGACCGAGCGACGCATTTGTAAACACAACCTTGAACTGTATGACGTCATATGAAATAATCAAATTATTTTGTCCATGACGAATGTACAAAACGTATTGTTTTCAATGTTATTTTAATCTATTTTGGTATGTGCGATTTGTTTTTGCAATAACAGCGAAAATACAAATTTTCTCGGACATGATCATCTGCGGGCGCTCTCAAAATCCGTTTTTGCTGCGCACTCGGGAAGGAACGTATTGTTCGAGCGCCCGCAGATGATCATGCCCTCGAATACGTGTATTATCCCTATATTGGACGTATCTTAGTTACGGATAACTCTAGCTGACAATTGATTTTTTGTGGAAGAAGAAATCTAATCGTGTTAATATTTAAATTTTATAGGAAATGGAAAGCCTGCTGTGCGAACATTTTGGAAGGACGCCGCTGAAACCTCCTGCAGCCTTTTCACATCTGCTACTGTAAAATTTTGTTTTGTGTAGCTTTGTTGATGTGCTGAAATTCACATGCCATATCTTTCAGTATATCATGTATTCAACAAAGTAACCTGAGGTATAAATAAATATGCAACAATGTAACTTAAAAGGCCTATGTCAATGTTGCTTTAAACTTTTAAACTTACACTCTTATTTTATGTTCAATCTTATTAAATTATCAATAACTTCAAAACACAAAAATGCTTAACACTTTTTGTGTCGATGGTATTAATGTTGTATTTCAGATAACATATTTTATTTTATAGGCTGACGAAAATGAAATCATAGACGATGTAACTGCTGCATATGGTAATGATCAAATACATGAAACAACTATTGAGGGACGTGTACAACGTTTTGTAGAAAGTTGACGACAACCTTGGAGGCCACACAACATATCAAGAAGTTTATAATATTCGAGAATTGAAAAGCAAAGGTTGTGGATGTGGATGCACCATGAATGACTTTTAAAAAATTGTCAAAACTTGATGTTGCCTTACCACTCTCGTCAGATAGGTTCCCTGTATTTTTCTACACCCAGGAAAGTGAAAATATTCGGAATAAGAATTGATGCCATTCCAAAACAAGTGAACTTCCATCTGGATGAACATGACACAATTGGTCAAGATGGCAGTCTGTCGGGTGGTCCAAATGCTGTGCTCTCCATGATTGACTGGGCACTTTACACGTATAGTGGAGAACATCGAGAGTGCGCCTTTCATGCAGATAATTGCCCTGATAAGTTAGTATGATTATATCTTAAATGCTTAACTTGCGCACAGTTTTATGTTGTTTCTATGTAAACGTTAGTTAATGAATCAACAGCTATAACTTTTAAAATAAGGTTGTAATACTTTTTTGGTATTTAGCCATAATTATTAAATATATAACGATACAATTATTGAGATCGCATGAGATTCAGATTTATCGAAAGTGTACCATGTAACTGAACTGTTCGCTGATTTCTTATGTTTGATTTATTAGGTCAGAACAAGAATACATACGTCCTTGTGTACTTCTTGTGGAGGGTGATGACCGGCAGACACGACCATGTATACTTCATTATGCAAGTCACCTGACGCTGCTTAGAAGACAGTGGATTCGCCTCGTTAAAGCAGAAATACAGGCGTTCAGGTTGCGGCATCCTTTATTGACTTGAAGACATTGTCAGGCCATCGTAATCATCGAATAACGCAGTCCGATTACCGTCATGGCCAACGTTTTTATCCTTCAAACAAAAAAAATCGCAGTGTTATTTTGTTCATATTTAGTTTGTCTAACTGTGTTTAAAACAAATATTTGTAACATGATAATACTTGTTATAGTATTTAGTTAATGATATGCAAATAAACTTTAATGCTTTTTAAAACAAAAATAATGCAATTTACATTCATATCACAATACTTATCAGCACTTTAGATTTTCGTCATCCATACCATGCGTCGTTACGGTGAGGCGAGGTCGAGATGAGGACGAGATACAGCTACAAATGAGCTGCCATATACCTTGCGGACTATCGTTGGAAAGACAAGTATGCTTGTTTAAAGTAGATCGGCCGTGTGCGTCTCTCCTTTCAAGACATCACATGCCCTGCTTCGGACAGGGATTAATGTTCATGTTTCTTTGTACTATAGCTGTGTTTCGTTTTATTCTTGAAATATTAGATGAGTTAAAAAGAAATGTATATATATATACAATTATGGTTCTGTTGATAATCAATTTTATTCTTTCAATCGCAATTTATCAAATGAAGTGCGGTCGTCTTAATGCTGTGACGTCCGCAACGTCGGTACGCAGAAACTGATTGACGTTGACAACCAATAGCGTGTTTACAAACGACGGAATAAATACAAAAATATACGAGATATTGAAATAACGGTGTTTAGATCCTTAACCAGAGATTAACGAACTAAAATAATATGTAAACAATAAAAACTGAAAATGTTTTCACTAAACCCCTTTTTTACAGAGCACGGCCCCTATATATATGTTCTATATTTAAGCATCAGATGAGAAAGCTGCGCTATGTTTCAGCAGACGCTAGGTTAATTTTCAATTCATATAGTCTGTTTTAAGTTATTCAGTCATTTTAGTCTATTTTATGATTTAAATGTGTTAACCATGCGAACGTTCCATAATTGGTCACAGCAGTTATTGTGACCGGTTTTTTGGTAACACAGTGACCGACATGCGGCCAGAGTGACCAACTTTGGGTCAGAGTGACCGATTTCAGGTCACAAGTGAAACGCTGCGGTTATATAAAGTGACCAAATTTTGGTAACACGGCATTTTAGTTATAATCTTTTAAAGAGGTAACATCTTTCACGTTTTTTTCTTTGAAAAGTAATTTTACATTAACAATCGTACTATTGGTATTGGACCATTGAATTTTGAGATATAAATAAAAGCTCGTACCTAGTTCTTTTTTCCAATTTCAACAACCTTAAGACATTTTTAGAAGCGCCATTCAATCTTTGTCATTCATTATAATTATGTAAGTCACAACGCAACCTTGTCAGGAACGTTAAGTCTGATAAATAACACGTTTCATTGAATATATTTAAAGTTTGTATTTGTATTTTTGTGCAAAATAAAGAACGTTTATTATGAAACAATTTGTTGAACATTTAATACCAGCATTGCGATAATAATTTTTAATTGAGTACCACGGAACGCAACACTATATATTAACTCTCAATTATATTCGAATAATTTATGGCACGTACATATGACGCTGACATATTATATTTTCCAATTATAGAGTTATTCATAAAAACAATTGATACTGTTAGGATATAAATTTAAATGTGTCTGCCATGTTATACCCACAAACAAGTAGGTTTTCAAAAATCCAGCACTAATTGCTTAGCTACATGTAAGCCACTCAAAGGTCGAGAAAATACTTATTTAAAAATTCCCAAAATGGAGAAATAAACAAAACTGATATTTCACACGCAACGACAGTTTTACTTTTAAAGTGTACATATCATCGATGTACGACTACGGAAAAGCAATTGATCATATGATAATATTTATTTTTATGTAAAAAAACGTCATTTAAAAGAAACAACGGCCTAGAATAATGACAATCATTTGACTCAAACCACGTTATTTGGAGGGTACTTCGTTATAAACTTATGATCACGTTTCCACTTTTCTTGAATTATTTGTTTGGCTCACTGATCTTCCGTTTTATTTATGTTATCTGTTGATTTCAAAGCTATTCTTACTGCGCCGAATATGCAAATAACATTTCCCATGCTTGAGTGCATATAAATCGCAGGACGAATCGATTGCCTAAATGTTGACAATCGTATTTATCATACACGCATGTCTATTTAATATATGGCAGCACCAACTACTATATTTTATTGGTAATTTTTTGAGATTATGTCTTCTAAAGAAATGTTGTTTTTTTAAATACAAGTCCGTTCCGTTCATTTCTGAATATGTTTAAGCCGAACAAGTCACACACATGCACTGCCAGCTGCACACATGATAAAACCGACGAAAAGATGAAACGATGACCGCAACAACCTATATATTTTATTACATTGCCCACAACTGACTTTAAAGTTTGGACACACACATTTAGCTTGACAACATTGTCCTTATTTGTGATAAGGCTACTGTAAATTTTACTTTCATATGAAATTTCGTAACACCAATGATTGGTTATAGACCTCGCATAATTCTTTCTAATGCTAAAAGATGCCCACACAACAGCTAAACGTATTACTAATGATCTCAATTAAAAAATATGAACAAGATTGGTTGTTTCTGCTAATATAAGATCCTATCTGTGTGAGCATAAATTTTACATAAGGAGTCGCATGACAAAATGGACAATATTTTTTTACAACACGGTAAAATTATTTGATACCGACCATAGCTCTGCGACTGCATTACCTATAAATCACAACAGGCATTATTAACACATACAAAAAGTTACTTTCGTCGGGCAATACAGAACTTTTCGAGTGGTAGTATTTACTACAGCCGTTGGAACAATAAAGCTTGAATCTCAAAAAAAGCACCTGTGTTGAATTTATATCCGATCAAACACACATACAAACATTATCAAGAAAATAAAGAGTAGATACCTATCTTATTATACCTGTGTTAGGCAATATTCATTCAAACATCAAAGATTCGTGGACGGTTAATTGTGATATGAGAATGTAAACATTTATTGTCGATTTCGAAAGGACCGCAGATACGAGAAAGTGTTGTATGTGCTTTAAAACTGGAGATAACATGCCGTGGTCGCAGCGATTGAAACGAAATGAGTTTTTTTTCGACAAATCTGAACTTGGTGATCAATTTAACGCTATATACAAGTCAAGTATTATGCTTTATTAGAGCTGCAGGCTTTTGCCGCATATCTGACGATAGATTGTAAACACCTTTGCCATTCCATATTCTAGTCAGAGATAGTTTTTTTAAACTGTTGTTTTTGTCTTATTTTGTATGATATCTACAGTGTTATCTACATGAGAAAAGTTGTTTTGTAAACATGTTTTATGCATCTATTTAATTAAAATATTTAAACAAAACTTTCGATCTTAAATTGTGAGACAATCGTTAACATTTAATGCTTCGTGATGATTTTGATAATTGGCCGATTTGCATAACGTCGCTGTCGTTCTCAAACCTCGTAGCTACAAAATGCCAAGTTTTCAGTAGAGAGAAAAAAAACGTCTCATTTTTTTATAACGATGTTTTAGAAATAGAAATTCTGTAAAAATACCAAACAAATGAAGCTGCAAAATACGACATAAGCCGTAGAGGCGTAAGTCATACTGATGTTCAGAAATGGTAGCTACGATATTTTGTCACCACAGTTGTGTCATTTGTATGAGCACGGAGCGTCCGTGGTATGAGGTACGACATTTCGTCCTGATAGGAAACCTCGTAGCTGCAAATATAAAAACGTTTTTGTCAAATTTGTCCAAACGAAATGACGTACCTATAGATGAAATGACGTCGCTACGACTTTTCGCCGGAAAAAAAGCCAACATTAAAGCTACAACATTTCGTCACGTGCATTTTTCAAGAGCTCTGATTGGCGTAGAGCTACGAGATATAGCACAAAACACGCGCCAGACTTTATATATTCGGAAAAGACGAAAACACATTTTTGAAAATTGTGGAGCTACGAGGTTTGAGAACGACAGCGACGATAAATGGTGTATATAATTATTGCTACGTTGTTTTATCAGCATGAATATTCAATAACACAATATTATAAGATTTTATACATCTTCATATGTTTTACGAATAAACCATATGAAACGTACAACACACGACTCGAGTTTAATCAAACGTATTTACAACTAAAGTAATACTTTTAAGTACCTATGTATATACGCGCAATTTACATAAATAAACAATTGCGAGAACTATCTTTCACAAATCACTACCGGATATATAGAGAATAAATGGTTGATGACTTTGTATAATATGTGTAATTAGAAGATTCTTATATGTCTTTGGAAAAGACGAGACTTTCAAAGCATTTTTCAAACGACATACATGCGAGTCGGATATCGATATATTATTTTTATCATGGAACTTTCAGATATTTTTTTAAAGCATAGTACCATAATAAGTAACAGAAAACAAACTGCAAATACTAAGCGATAAACAGTACAACGCAAAATGCAAATCAGACAGTTGGATGACCTCAAATGGATTTACGTTCATTTAGTCTTACACAAACGATTTTTATGAAGTCATAACTATACATGTTGAAACACAATTAGCGCGGCTTTTTTAAACCAAAGATCTGTTTTGAAGAAACTTTGTTAAGGACCACTATCGTATGTTACATACTAAATATCAAAGCTAGGAGCATTGTTTCAGAGGTTTCAAAATGTGTTTTACGAAATATTCGTTTTTTACATGCGAATCTTTAAGCGTTTTCAGTTTTTCATCCAGGGATCTGATTTTAATATACTTTGTGGAGCCTTGTAAGATTATGCAACATGCCGAATTTGAAAGCCACAGTTACTGCAGTTCCAAATAATACCATTTTAATGATTTCCCCGGTATCGATTAACATTTGTTAACACATTTTTTAGTCGTAGAAGACCTATAGAGTTTACCCCATTAAAGTCGTGGGCTTCGCGGTTCCAGACAAGAAGACATATACAAGTTGTCTTTATATAAGTCTCTGTAAAACTGGCGGCACCTAGGCCGGGATCAGTTTTGATCATGTGGCACAACGACAATTAATATTATAGACGACTGTTAGATGACTTATGCACAAAATATGAAAGTCTTGGGCTTTGAAGTTTGATACAAGAAGATTTTGTAAAAGTATTAAATAGATAAATTTATGTAAAACAGGTTACCCCGGTATAATTTGAAAAGGAAAGGTCGAAATGCTTCATAATTCCAACTATGCAAGACATGATCTTCGTTTTTTCAGATAAGAGGATGTTTATAAATCAACGTAAAACAGGTGACTCTAGGGAGGGACCACTGTTTACCCAGGGGACAAAAAATAATCACCAATTACATTTTGGTTGCATTTGTGATACGGGTTTTATCGAATGACAGTGGATACAATTAAAGCAATAATTTGAAAGGCTAATCATGTGGATGTGTAGCAACGACACAATCGAACAGTAGTATGTGATATTGTTTATATATTAAACGGCTGAAAGCAACATGGTAAACAAAGTTGTTTTGCACGAACCTCTCCTTAACTTGAACAAGCACAATATAAATAACTTATTCCAAAAGGATTGACACTAACATAATCGCTTTTGATTATATTTTAATGTAGATTAACGCTAAAAAATTAAAAATGATTCTTATGTCCCTGGTAAGCTAGTACAATTATCTTTAAGTAAAGTTAAGTGTGAGATTGAATTAAATTGCTATTCAAATGATATGTCAATATAAGGAAAATACGAATGCATATGCGTATATTGTTTATATATTTCTCAACCAATCCGTTGCATTCATCCCATGTTATTGCGAGATCTGTGGGAAGATATGTGGGAAGATCAATGGTTTGTTTACGTATTCTATGAGTAACATTCCAACAAGCATAGTGTTAAGGAGTAGGCGGAATTAAACGCTAATCACACGTTGCAGAAAAACGTGATCAAACGAGGACGGAGCGTTAAATGCGAATTCTGTTAGAAACCTTATATCACAAAAACAATGCGAAGTGTGTATACCTTATCGGAAAGTATGTACAACAGCTCTTAAAACTATAGAAGTAGTGCCATCAACTTAATTGAGCATTCGTTGAAAATGACAATTTAGAACTTTTGTTCGTTTTAGAAATAAGAGTAAGCCTGATGAGCCTTCAGGATTAGATACGAATCGTAAAGGGTGAATAGTTTAACACAATCCGAGATGTAAAGTTATGTATACACATCATTTAATTGAAAAAGAAAAAAGAAAACAGTTGGTATACCACTTTTATACGAAATTATCGATTGGAGTCCGAAATAAAAGTATTTTGTATTACATAAGCAGTAAAATACATATTACCGGTATGCATGACCACGAAGTACACTGGTCTTCATCTTTACCACCATTATACCTATGATATTATGTTTTCAAAAGGAAGCTAATGTGCATCGTCAACGGACCACGCCAACGTTGCAGTACACTAGTTCACAATTAATAAGGTATTAACGTTACACCATTTTATCCCGTTTACAAGAATGTGTATTGAATTGTGACATTATTAAATAACATCGGGGGCAATATTAGACTACACATTTTGCGGAAACCCGTGATTATTTTGTTTAATTGTCCTTATTTTTAACAGACAATGTCTTCATGAACTTCTTATAACAATATATATATATATATATATATATATATATATATTATATATATATATATATATATATATATATATCGGTGATAATTAATGATATATCAAGCGACTAAAGAAAGTTGTTAAACAGGTATGAACAAAATTACAATATACCCATTTGTTGTTTTAATAAGAACCACCCAAAGTTTATTTTTTTGTTACTTAGCATAATTTTTTATGAAACAAATGGCAACGTTAAAACATTTGTAAAACCCTATTGCCATGTTCAAGAAAATACTATCTATAATACAGCGAAAGAAAAGAAAACACTTAATTTTAACAATATATATCTGATTAGTTGCATGCAGTTTCTATTGGGAAGCCAGCCAAATTGAAACACAAAATTAACCCTCAGAAGAGAATCGATTTAAGATGACGATTCTACGATGATTAAAAAAACCTAAATGCATTAAAACTGCGGTTCTATTTATTTACCTCCGTAGTGGTATTCCGCCCATTTTTATCCATGAATCTGTGGTAAAAACGTAATTTAATATACGATTACAATTTGAACAAAATTATTGTGTTAATCCTAAAGCAAGCTGCTTTGTAAGCATCTAAATTATACATGTCACCAAACAGTAAAGCTTCTGTCAACCATTGTATTTTATATAAAAAAATCTTGACAAACATCTACATGTAGGTAACAGCAGAAGAGGTTCAACAAAACATCAGACACCGTGTGTGCTCCCAAAATTGAAGATTTAAAAACAGCTAAAGTTTTAATCCAAAAAAGCAGCGTTTTGTTAAGCGAATGTTAAACACCACACTGATATAATCACGGTTTGGAGAATCAGTTACAATGTCCAGTAACATCAGTACATAATGCTAATAGCTAATATAAACGCGATCACAAACGATATAGATGTTTGTGTTTTTTAATATTTTAATAATTGTGATCTTGATACGTAATTAGTATTATTATTTAAACAAACACTATATATACAATATACATCAATCTCTTTTCCAAGAAAAACATCATAAAAGTACAAGGCATAGTCAGCCATACCTATCGATAATTGAGCTATTTTGAACAAAACCTTCCTTTGCAGTGTGAATTTTTAGCAGTAAAGAACAAGGATGAATGTGATAATATAAAGAGTGTATAAATACTGGATGAAAGCCCGTGGTCATTGTAGTAGGTGCAATTCAACAGAGGGATCGCATTTACTTTGAATTAAATAATATCGTAGGAACGATACTTGGGCTAGTTGCAGGACTATTTGAGTGAGTAACAAGCATATAGATATGTCCAACAGTGAAATAAACAGCGCTAGCGAAGCTATGATAGAGTGTTGCAGAAATACAAAGGACGGGATATTAGAATGCTTAGATTGGTTCAGAATATCCAGCCTTTTAGTTTTTGAAAAAGTCAAAGCGCAATTCAATGAAGATGATAAGGACCATATAGCCGAAATTTCATCGCGTAATCAGCCTTTTATAGCCGGCAGAGTTCAGTCCAGACGAGGTAGTGGAATACCGACGGGTTCGGGAAGCGGAAGATGGGAAGAAGGCATAACCAAAAAGATACATTTTGCACATTCTTCTGTGGCTACACAATCAGAAGCGGTGTCAATGCCGTCACAACAAAAACAAAACATAATGAGACCGCGAGCCAATACTTCGCCGTCTGGACATCATGATACTCTCAAGAGTATGCTTTTTCGTAAACACAAACAACAAGAACTAAACATGTATAAAACGAAAATTCAAACGACAAACGATCATCATTTTGTTACAGGACAGTCAGACGCCGTTCTAAGCAATACATCATCGCCGTTGAAAGCAATACAGTCCCACGAAGACAGCTCTGCATGGAACTTGCGCGGGCGACGGTCAACGTTGCCATTTGTGCACTTGGGCCAATCCAAATCATATGAACACTCTCGGAAATGCAAGGTTTCAGCATCATTTAACTATGAATTAAAACAATCAGTGCGAGGCAGTAAGTTGGACGCAGCAAAATGTGTGTTTAACAAATTGCTGTTAAACCAAAAGTCAACTGACGAGACAAGCATACATCCGAAGTCGGAGCCTGACTGTTTAAACAGAATATCCGATTTCAGTTTCCTTAAGGAAAAGTCTACAATGCGCCGTACAAAGAGCGTTCAAAATGAGGAGCAGGTTGCGCATGAGACGAGTTATAGTGCAAGCACTATCATGTTTGGCGATGTAAGTGTGATTTCAGTCGACCCGAAGAAGAAACGCGATCCATGCAAAGATGCTGGTTATGACCCTTCAACCATCGTCCCTCCTGTATCCTGCTTCTCCTACGCTGCAGCTGAGGAAAACAAACCGCATTTCCATAATTTGAAAGCAATATTAAGACAAATTGAATCGAATCGAAGCTTGGAGGAGGTCGCTTTTAATAAAGTAAAAGCGCTTTGTCAAAAACGCCACAGATGATTGCTTGTTCAGCGAAAGATACTTAAAGCAGCAAACATAATGCTAATCGCTACAATTAACACTGGAAAGTCAATGGCAAGACCTTTAGTGAAAATTTAAAGTACATTTATTAAGCATATCTAGTACTTATATACTTGTTCATTATACACTTTTTACATTTGTTGTGAAGAGTGCGTCAATTGTCAGGTATTTTTATTGAATTGTGTCTATTGCATGGCTGTCTCTTGTGTATATAACTTATGTTCATATTTGTATGTGTATATTCAATCATTTCGTGATTTACAGTATACTTTTGTATGATGCACATGCTGTTACATATTTACTTAAAATATATGGGTATTTTTCAAAGATTGTTTGTAAGGTAGTCTACAAATAGAGTTGAATAAAATAAACACTAACATTAAAGCAAAATATGTGTGTTTTCTCTATACAACTCATCGTATAAATCAGTTGGGGTATTTTGTTTTATAGTGAAGCAATGCTCGCGCAGTAAAATTGTGTCATTGTGCTGCTTTTCACTTTCGTTGTTTAGGTTTTCCGTTTGTTACAAACGAGTAAACGCAATATTTTGTAATGAATACATTTAACTCGCGTTTTTGTTTGAAGCGCTTTCTGCAAACGGAAGAAGTTGTTGCTCGACGTAGCCGAGATGGATCATACGCAATCGCTTCCATAGAAACTATGTAATTTATACTCGCCAGATCTTCATTATTCGACCGATTTCAAAGTATTTTTTTTCTTAAATGATTAGCAAGATCAGTTACTGCAAGTAGTTTTTTTTAGACTGGGGCTTAGACAGGCAGACATCGTATTAATAAGAAAAATATTATAATATAATAAAATATATGAGCTAACATGGCTACATTAGCAGTAACAGCATGGTAATACGCGAGAATGAATTGTTGCTGCTTTTGTTACCCACATGCGCATCAAATGTACGAAAGTGTAAAATGTGGTTCTTTATTCTGATTTGCGGGGCCTTAATCTTGTATAAGAAACACCGTACTATAGACACGATGAGTTGTGTACAAATGCCATTGTTCTGTATGAACCTTGTTATTAATATCGTGACGAAACACATATAAAAAAACATTCAAAAAGTAACATTTTTGTTATATTAATTGGTTGTATTAATGTGTACTTTAAGAGTCTACCAGTATGGAGGTACTTTATTTGAGGGATTAGATGATGTGTTGTTCTCATACGCCAGAAAATGACACATAATAATTATCGCTTTTGAATCAACACTTTGCGATCATGTTGCTATATGATGATAGTCGCAAATAGGACTTCAAAGCATTTGGCAAATTTGTGGCAGAATGACATAAAATAAAAGGTGAAGGTATTTAAATAGAAGCCAACTGAAACCTTAGAGATACATATACAAATAAAACAAAACCTGTCACTATCCAATTGTTTACATTATCACGACAATAAAACATCAACATATAAAAACACATCAAATGATTACAACTAGGCTGTAATCCGCACACATAAATTAACGACGCGGTAGGCATGACTGTAATTTTATTTTAAACCTGGACTACTATCATACAAAACAATCAGGTACTAACCTGTTATTTTCTTTTAAAATACGCGGAATTTAAGAGACCAGGTATTCGAATGATGCGCGTAAATACTTTCCAGTATGTGAAGCATTGCGTCAAATTTGCAGTTACTTCGAATGTATTTCTTTTTATAAAAGAATGATTTCTGATTAATTACAGGACTATTGTATTGAACGAAAATCACATTGATATGTCCGGATAATTGCAGGATTATTTGAGAGAAACAGTTAACATAATATTAAAATGCCCATCAGTATTATAGTCAGCGCTAAGAGGGTGTTGTGAAGATACAAAATATGGGGAATTAGCATGCTTACATGGGTTCAAAATGTCAAGCTATTGTTGACAGGGCCCAGTTAGGCCGGCGTAGTGAAATGCAGAGGGATTCGGTATCTGGGAATGGAAACATTAAACGTTAGCAATCAACTCTGTCTATCACACCATATCAACATGAACAGCAGAGTATGTTGTTTGCAATTATTACAAACGACTTGCGCGACGTTACAAAGAACAAAACAACTTCAAAAATATTATGCTTGATTCACGACTGTATACAGAAAACAGTTAAATATCGTTTTCTAGCACTATATCCCAAGTCGGTAGAAATAAAAGCAACTGGAGCTCAAGTCAACGGCGACAAGTTTGCGGCCGATATGCGGGAGCACAAGTCAACGCAGCCCTTTAAGTATCAGATATCATTAATTGAGAACAAAACAACACTGCTAAATGCAACCATCCCAGTTATCCGAATGAGCCATAAGTAAATCAAAACTATGTTGTAAAACTACTGCAATTATTTTCAAAATGGTGACAATGCAAACGTCAGCGGTAGTGTCTACAAATAAGTAAGTTCAAAGCCTGATAAAATTTAAATTGTTTTCGAATGTGGTTTCCTGAACGGTATGTCTGAAGAACGTCTTGCCCAGAGCGTCTCAAATAAATCCACAATTAACAAGCTTCAAAGCGCCAGCTGTTTAGAGTTAGGTTGATATCAGTCGAACACATTATGAAACACAGTTTCTGTTTTAAGTACCTTTAAACATCGTACCTGTTGAAGCATTAAAGCATCTCCACGTTATGGCCCTTAAAACTTTGCCCGTGTTATAGTCATCGAACATTTATACAAAAGATTCTTTAACCATCGCCCATGATGTAACTTTCAAACATTTCCACACAAAAAAACATCTTCCCTGCTGTTTTCTTAAATAATTCCTCCATTATTCGATCCTACAAATATCTGTCCTAGTGTAACCTCCCAATATGCCTTAAAACTATCATTAAAAATCGTCTCTGTTGTAGCCTTAAGACATTCCTTAAAATTCTACCTCAAACATCGTCTCTGTTGTAGCCTTTTACCATTGTCCAAAAACTACTGATAAGGAAATAAAACACAATTTAAGGGATTGAAAGAATGAATAATACAAACAAGCAAGTAGTTCGATATGTGTATGTTCCTTTAGCCAATAAAACTTATTTGTTCATAAAATGAATTCTTGTTTTGACTGCAACACAAACAAATACCGCAAGCATGTAATGGGTTTGTACAATTGCAATTCTTGTGTTAGGTAAACATTATTTATGTATTTATAAACACGTCTTAAAGGTTGCTTGTGCTTTGTGTGGTCACCGAAGGATGTGGTGAGTTATTCACAAACGCACTAAATCTATAAATATGTATGATGGCTAATTGCATCAACAACCTTTTGCTTATGCAACCGTCCCTGAATACACGTGCAGAGTAGTGTTGTGAATTTGTTTGCATAACCCTCGATGTAGGGATGAACCAATACATATGTATCTTGAGAAAAGGTGCGGAGAGTTAGAAGCTATATATAACAATGCTGGATTCATAAGCACAGATCCTCAATTTAAGGCAGGTTACTGTTCTCTCCAACATACAGGGCAACAAAACGCCATAAAGAAAAAACATACCGAAGCTACACCGCTTATAAAAGTGGAAAAAAGTAGTGGGGATTTCGGACGGTTAAACGGCATGAACAAAACAAGCATATAAACGATAGCATATTATCCTTTGGCTGACTGATCGGTTATTACAATGGTCTTTTATTTTGTTTGTTTTTGCAATACAGTGTTTATATATTATATTATATTGAAATTTAAATGATTCAACACACACTCCTGTTTCATTTCAACATTATTGGCTTTATTGTCCGAGAGATAAGATTATTGTTACTGACGACCTGTCACGTATTGAGTTGTACGTCCTCTTGAAATGCGGTTAAGTTTAGCTTAGTGCTTAATGTATTTTGTGTATTTATTTTCTGAAACATCCATGAGTTACCCAAGAAGTGTAGATGATGCAAAGAGTGGTGTTATTTAACCAAAGCTGATGTTTAACCCGCCGAACACTACGGAATCGTGTCAAACCAATGACGATGTATCAATGGTCTATACATAACTGTGCTTTTTAACAGATCTTTAATAAACTCCGTGCATACAAAATGTTAGTTTAGATTTAGTTTTTTTTTATTTTGGTGTATTTCTGTAAAATTATAAGGAATATATCGTCCAACGATGCATCTAACCATAATTGATGAACAACTAGTGTTTATTTATAATGTTTAACACTTAAGGGCTTCCAAATTTATTATTGTAATTGATAATTGGATTTTGAACCCGGAGTTTGTCAAAATAAAAACAAAACATGTCGCTTTTTGAAACCATGACGGTAATATGAGCCAAACTGTTAGATGTTGTTCTCAACAATTTACGAATTTCACAAGTTGAATAGTTATTCAACATAAGTAATGACTCATTTTCACAATCAAATAATGCATTGACATTATTTAATTCTATTTCTGAACCTGTTGACATAAGTGCTGATAATGATATATATTCCGAAAATCATGATATTACTTCATTTTAAGATGTTGATGATAATGTTGATTGTTCATTTTATGATTACCGTATATATTATGATGAACACATTCGTATCGATCACGAATCGTGTTTAATTTGAAAAGAAGACCAAAACCATGAGCAATAACAATACAGAACCGAATACAAAGACACAAAAACATGTTGTATTGTAAAACATGTATAATTCACTAAGATACGAACACATACTCAACTTATTATGCAATTAACATGGGTTTTATTAATAAATATATAATAATAATAACATTAATAATAATACTAAAGATAATGATTATAATAATAATAATAATAATAATAATAATAATAATAATAATAATAATAATAATAATAATAATTATAATAATAATAATTATAATAATAACGGTCATTTAAGTCACCATAATATAAAGATTTAAAATAAAATAGACAATTCCAAAAACAAACTAGTGGTTAACTTAGAACATTATATAAAAACAAAAGCACATATCATACATCTTGACACAGTTGTTATACAATAGTGTCTTCATTAGGTTCCTTGATGGTAACATAATGAAAGTGTATGTCAGACTTGAGAATTATCCACGGGCAATGTTTCAGGGGCAAAAATTAAGTAAAATTTAGTAAAAACCATTAACAAAAATACACATTTAAATGCAAACTAAATGTGAAACATATCATACTTCAAACGGAATAGTCCGCCTATGTTACCTATAATTGCCTATTTTAATATAACAATAATCGATGCATACACCTCAAAATGCAATCCTATTTATTTCAACAGAAATAACTATGTTCAACATAATACGTGTATGCTTCAAATTCACATTTGAATTGATTAAGCGCGTCAAATATCAGTGAACTCGTTTTTATATCTTTATTCGTCATGTTGGATGTATAAAAACAATACACACGTTATATTGACGCCATGACATCACATGGTAAAATTCATAAAGCACTGGGACAAAGCACAAATGAACCTTATATGAGGGACCTTATTTGTATAACATAATTTAGAATAGTTAATTTACGATTTGAATTTATTATGGAGATGAAACTGTTTTATTAAAAACACCTAATTTTTCAAGACCTTCAATGACATCAGTAGTACTGCAAACAGCGTTACTACAAAACACTTGTCCTTGAAGATTTCGCGTTGCTGTTTGGCCTTTTCAACATGACATGTATAGTCACTAAGTATGTTGTGCCTTTCTTCATCTGACAGATGAACACTCTGGTTTTTAATTTGCCAATGCATTTTTGGCACGTTTCACATAAATCTGTCGCTGATTGATGTAGCTACTGCAATGTGGGGGCATACTACATTCCATTTGTTCCCAAATGTTTTTAGAGACACCTCTCTATAGTATGCTTCCTTTGCAATCTTCGTGTATAAGTCATACATATCAGTTACATTTTTGTCACATGGTAGAAGCAAAACTGCCTGCTTTGGACAATTAGGCAGTCTTTCAGGCAAAGGTAATGCATTTTTATTGGCATAGTCTTCAATAAAAAAATTATGCTTGTTATATTTTCTAATTCGACATAACTACTGCTAACATGAACGGCATTGTAATGGAATACTGGCAATGTATCTTTTGATTTTGCAAATGATTCATCACTTATGTTGTATAACAGATCAACTTGTGCAAGCTTATTTAAAAAAAACGTCATCAGCTTGTGACAATTCGTATGGAATGGATGATTGTTGAGAATGAATTACACTATTTTTGCTCGTCATTCTGTTGAAAACTTCACATAACTGTCATTGAATCACAAACCAAACGACATTTTTGACAACTTCCGGATGAAATTCCAAATATCGCGTACAATCACAAATTGTAAAGCCAACCCAATTTTAACAGTGGCAATAAACACTGGACGTGCTTCAATGTATATTGGATACCTTATTTGCAGACCAATTTCCCAATATTTGATGGAAAGACAAAAAAACAAGAACAAAACTAACCTTTTGGAAGCAGGAAGTTTATCCAGTAATTGCTGCAGTCACACGGTCCCGTAGTGTAAGACGGGTTATAAATAAGCTATGGTTAAACTATACTAAAGTTTTCGTATAAAAATCTTAACATAATCACTCCTTATATAATTCATAGATTGTTTCGGAAAATAAATAAAAGAAATCTTCGCAATAAATGTGTGGAAATGACGCAAATAAGTTGTTTCGACTATGTCGCGTTTTTCCACGTAAACGACATCAGCGCCAAATGGGTCAAAGTCTCGCTCCCATCCACATTTGTTTTTAGATGTATGCTAACAGAGTTTAAAGGCCCTATCTCATCAGGTTATTTTCAAAGAATTATGTTTGGCGCTGAATATTGGGAGAACATTTTTCATGCTTGTTTCATGTTGATCCTAGCACAAATCGATGAACTGAATGTTTATAAATGTATTTATCTTTCAGAAATGTTTATGCAATATATTTCAGCACCATTAAACTCTGTACCTTCGTTTACATTTATATTTGTGTCAGTCTGCTTCAATTTTGCGTTGTGAAATCAATATTTAAGAAATAGAAAACCTCGCTGAGGGCCCTATGGCAAAAAAGTGACCAGCCAGGCCGAAGGCTTAGATCCATATACTATTGGGGGCTGCCTGGCTGGTCACTATTTTGCAATAGGGCTCTCAGTGAGGTTTTCTATTTCTTATATTATACCGAACTTTTTTTGTGCAGATAAATGTCAAAAGAAATTAAAATAAATAACACAATATAAATTCCATCTATATTTATCAGTTACTATTAATAATATGAACCGTGTTATTGGTTTGCGCGAGTTGTCTCCCTGCGAAAGTCGGACACGGACAAATTCGCTTCTTTATACAAAATTCATTTTAATTGTAAAGCATTTCATATATTGAGGTACATTTTATATGAAGATAACTGCTTATATCACAGACAACATGGTGCAAAACATTGATTTCAAATAAAGCATTTGATTTTTGTATTTTTTTTAACTGTGATTAATAATAAAAAAACACACACTCGTGAGCTGCGAAACGAATCGTGCGTTTACACTAACTATATAAAGAAAACGATTTATGTTGTAATACTTGCACAAATGTTGCACTATTCAACATAACGGACCTGTGAAGTTTATAAACGCAAAGAAAAAACAAGCTTATGTAAGGCATAATATTGCAAAATAAAAGGTTCCGTTTCTGTCCTCCGGTATCTAATAAAGAATCTCTCAAAGACTGCGCACCCGGGCAAAGCGAACACATACGTCTCTGAAAGGCACTTGTTTTGACTATTCGATCCGATAAAACTCAAATTTGAAACAACAAAAAGCGCTATTAAACAATTTTGTGTAGCAAGTTTATAAATGGTCTTATAGTATGCGTACGAACTACAAAAGCAACTTGTATTTAACATTGTTTAATTGTGGTAGACAGTATTCATTAAAAAAACCAAGATTATATTCATTTAAGGTTAATATTGTTGTGAAGTTGACATTTACATATTTATTTTTATTTTCTATAGCACCATGAATCATCGTAAATGTGTGTACACTGAAACAGAAGATAAAACGAAGTTGTGGTAGCTCTGGTAACAGAAATTAGACTTTCGACACGTCTCAGTCGGATGATCCTAATGCATACATGTGTCAAAGTCCTTTTACCAGCCACATATACACTACATTCGTTACATTTTATACTGATTTCATGAGTAGTCCCACTTGACACGTGCTCTTAACATTTTTTTTAAACTTGCCTTATAATAATAAAAATAGCAAGCACAACACTATACATTCATTTATCATCACTTTTTGTAATGTGTTCATGCAAAAATCCATCAGTTGTTGAAATTAATGATGAAACATTCCTCGCATACCACTGTCCGAAAACTCTCTACCATGAAGCCGTTGAGCCTAAAATAGAAATGAGAGCATATGTCAATGACAAAAGCATAATTTTAATATATGTATATGCTTTATTTGCGAGATCAATTGTCAAACATGTGTAATGGTAGTTCGTAAGTATATCAGGGTATGGAGCCAATATGAAGAATACATATTATACTGAAACTTTAAATGTGCTGATGCTCATCCATACATTAACATATTAACCTTTATAAAAAAAATATAAACATAGCGTCTATATATCAATGTTCAGGGAAATATAAAGCACACACGAACTATAGTGATTTCTGAGTTGACTGTGAAACTGATCTATCTACATAGCATTTATGTACGAGATACTCATGTGTTATGGTCAAAACTTGCTAAAACGTCAACCATAAACATATCCAGCATAAGTTTACCGCGCCCAGCATATTTGTAAATGCATTCATTGACGCGATTTTCAGTCAGTGAACATGTTTCTATAGCAGTAAAACAAACACACTTGGTATAGAGCTTTGAGATTAAAATGCTTTCATCTTTCAAATGCTACCGATATACGTTCAGATGCTAGGTTTTAAGATTTATAATAGTTATAACTCGAAACATAAACAATAGTTCGGACATTCAGTTTAAACGGCTGCTCACAACAAGTCTCATAAGTTATGTCGCTCAGTAAGGTAAATAGATATGAATAAATATATCAATATTTTGTTTAGTATACAGCACGTTTTGTTTCCTTATCAGAAATATGTCGTTTGTTAAAGTATTCGCAGTTTGAAATGTATATTACATATTCAGAGCTACTTCTATGAAGAAACTAGGAATACTAGCACATGTTGATTTTTTACATGTTTTATTAAGTGGCAGTGCTTGATACTTAGTATTCTGGATTTTATAATACACCTTATGCTGCCCCAATCTCAACCGAACTTCAACAGTACACTACGCTCAAAAGAGACTGGATTTCATTTACAACAACCAAATTTGTAGAACTCTCATTATTATTATGTGTTACATAACCGATATAGTGTTTGTTTGTTCATTAAGCTATTATAATATTAATATGAAAAACATATTGCATACATGTGCGCAATAATATACCACGTATTTAAAATAAAGAAGTGAATTAAAAACTTCCCTCAAACATATTGCGGACTGAAGCCCAATGATGGTATGCTGTCGTTGACATGTTTGTTTTGTTCTGTTCTAAAACGCATTATCATGCCGTATGTAGGGTAAAACCTCCCACTTGTTTGTCTTGACCGTTCAAAAGCGGTAATCTCATGGTATGTGTTTGTCTGTTTGTGACGTATATGCAATAGAGAAACAGTTACCTGCCTTAAATTAAGGACTTTCGTCCATTTTATTGCGGGTGATGCCTCCGGAGTTTTAATATAATGTTTTAGCATTCCGCACATTTTCTGAAGAAACACCTTTTCTAAAGAGACACATTTCCTAGTTTAGCCTTACTAAGATACTCCTCTGAAAGTTTTAAGTTCATTGAGGGATCGGTGGTTATATAAGTCTCTGTAAAACTGATGGCACCCAGTGCGGGATCAGTATCTATCCAGTGACATGATTGAAACAAAACTATAGAGGAATTTTAGATGATTTTATGCACACAATATGACAGTCTTGGGCTTTGTGGTTTTATAAAAGAAGACTTTTAAAAGTACATGTATTCACAACATAAGTCGATGTAAAACAGGTGACCCCGGCATAATTTGAAACACAAACTTCGTAGAATTACTGTAGATGATACATAATGCCAACTTTGCGGGTCATGATCTTCGTGGTTTCAGATTACAATATTTGTATAAGTCAATTTGAAACTGGCGACCCTATAGCGGTGCCAGTTTTGACCCAAGGGACAAAATTTATAAAGAAAATGGAATTGCATGTAGTTGCCTTTGTGATATGGTGTTGACTAAATGTCAGTTGATATTCGCATGAATAAATCCAATTAAAGCAATCATGTAGAAGGATAATCATGTCAACATGTAGCAACGACATACTCGAACAGGTATATGTGATGTTATTACAGGCTATGTTGTGACTATATCAAACGGCTGAAAAAAACATGGTAAACAAAGTTTGTTTGCATAACTAATGTGCTAAATTGTTGCAAACTCAATAAAACATTCCAAAAGGATGACTATATCAGTACCAATATTGATTATTTTTTAATGTAAACGTTAAGGTAAGGGAATAACTTAAAAAATGAGTTTTAATGTCCCCGATAAGCTAGTTAGAGTTACAGTAATGTCAACGTCAGTGTGAATTTGAATTTATTTTCTGTTCAAATTACATTTTAATATTAATTTACAATAAAATACGTATGCATATATGTTAATTGATTATAATTGTCTCGACCAATCCGTTGCACTCATCCAATGGTTTTGCGAGATCTGTGGAAATATCAGTGGTTTGTTTACGTGCTCAATACGTGACAATCCTGCACAACTAGTGCAATGGAGTAAACGTAACTAAACACTTATCAAAAGTTGCAGATACACATGATAAACTCAAATAAGGACGAGGCTTTAATAGCGTAAACTGTAAGTAACGTGATATCACACGGAAAAGGCGTAGGTTAGTTTTTAGGGGACAGTATGACACTTAAAACTATTCAGTTCGCGTCATCACCTTTATAAGGCACTAGTGGCAAAATAAATAATCTAAGAAATGTTCTATGTGTAAGAAATACGTTTCACCTATATGGATAGAGTCTTCCGATTAAGATACGAGGCCTTAATGGTATATATGTTAACACAGTCCGAAATGTAAAATCATGTATAAAGATCATTTTCATTGAAAAACAACAACAACAACAAAATTGCTATACAACTATTTTACGATATTACCCATCGGAGCACGAAACAGTTTACCTATATATGCAGTAATCGCATATTATGCCGAGAGGCCATGCCTACGTATTTCCTTTTATCATACCACCGCATTAATATCTGCATGATATAACGTTGCCTGATATATATTTTTTATTCATGGTCAACAGTCATTTGTGGAGGTTGGTCATATTACTCGGAATCAACTATAAAGTAATCTCTTTTAGTAAAATCGAATCAGATTCAACAAAACAAACAATTTGATAACAAGATGTAATATATTTTAAACACAAAATGTAACACAAACAGCACAAAACAATTTTTACAAATATTAAGCGCGCGTGCACATGACGTCATTATTATCACGTCAAACAACAAAAGGCATATTCTTTCCCGCTTCAACTGCAGTTTTTTAGTGATTATTTCTTTATTTGTTTAAAATCGGGGACGTAGAGATATGATAAACAGAAAAACAGGTTACTGGCTGATCTGTTTGTAATATATCAGGCTCTGCACGAATAAAAACAACGGCTCGGCAAGCCTCGCCGTTATATTAATCTAAGCCTTGTCTGATATATTACAAAAATATCAGGCAGTTATCTGTTATTCTCTATATCCTGACTATATGATTATTTAACTAGTCAACAAGCACACATAGCCATCGGTTTTGGACCATACAACCGTTACTGTTCGCTGTTTCACAAAACTCAGAAATTTTGTGACACCTTTTTCATCCCGTATACAAGATGTCAATCATGTCTCATAATTCTAACCGAATTAAGGCTTGATCAAATAACAAATGAGACACTATAAGACTACACATTGTGTTCAAACCCGGTGATTATCTTGTTAAATTGCCCTTATAATTTCATATTGCAGCAAATGACTGCATGAACTACTAACTAAAATGCCTATCTTTAAGAATAAATGATAATTTTAGCGACTAATGTACATTGTTGAACATATATAAGCAAACTAACATATCATGTATCCCATTGTTAATTTAAAGACAACCACTCAATTTGGATTTATATTTGTTAGTTAGCATGGGAAACAAACGGAACCTTTTCAATATGTGTTTTTTTCCAATATTTAAGAAAAAATTTCAATAATGTATAACAATTTATAATTAAATTACAACAACTAAATTTTGATGTTTATTTGTAACTGAGCATGTGAAAAAAACTTTTCAACGTGTGTTTATTTCAATGTTTAAGAAAATTCTATAATAAAACAAATTAATAAAAAAAATCACTTAATTTTAACACAATATTAACAATAGGTATATGATATATTTCATTCAGTTTCGATTGTATAGCCAAACATATTTAACACAACAGGAACACTTGAAATGTTATCGATTTCAGATAATGATTTCCGATAAATAAAAATTTATGTTCCACCATTTACCACCATAGTGGTATTCGTCCACTTTTATTGATGTATATGTGATAAAAACTTAATTTTACCAATGATCAAACAATCTTGTTTTCAATCCATAAACAAATTAATTTAAGATAAAATGCTGCTAAATAATCCATGTCAACAAACAATAACGCTTCTGTCAGCGACTGTTTTTTTAAAGTATGCTTTGAGCAAATTATATATAAACACTTCTTGGGGGAAAAAATGATTTAAACGCAAATATTCGCTGTTTCTTACGGAATTATATTACGACTAGGTGTTCTTGTCGAAGAATACTTGAATACTTCCATTTTTGTTTTATGAACAAGGACATATTTTATCTAGTTTACAATGAAGAATTTGAACACAACATCAGAAACCGTTTATGCTCACGAAATCAAATATATACAAAAACAAGAAATATCTTTAAAAAAGATATACGGCGTAAATAGTTTAATGAATGAGATCAAGGATAGCGAATGTCTTTTTCTGTGCAGTTCTTAGCTGCATCACACGCAGTACGGGATGTTACGGGGAGTTTTCGCGGCTTATTTTACATTATAACATATTGCTGGTCATAAACCTATAGATACAAAACAGAAAACCAAAAGAAGAATGGAAGTGAAATTTAAACATATGAGTCAACCGGCCACACGAGAACAAACCTGTTTTAGTGGTCTGTCGGGCATTGCTATTTGATTCGATTATTAACAGTATCGAGAATCATCGTGCTCATGCTTAAAGTGATATTATGGGCATTTTGCACTGTTGAATTGAGCTGAAAGAATTAACAGGTCAAAATAATTAGTTAAAATGTGGTTACTGATCAATTATCTGCAACTCACCTTGCTACCAGTTGTTTATAAAAATATATTTTATATTCGATATTCTTACGTGACCCACCCAGTCCTGTAAGCCGAAATGATCCGTAAAACAATATTGTGTCTTTGTGTCGTATGAACAAATCTGCACTAAAACTAAATTTAGGTTCAACTCGTAAACGCATGATCAGTTGTCAAACGAAAGTACGGTTAATATTCAAATGCATTATTTTTCTCTTTCTGGTATATTGTTTTAGTATGTTGATGCTGCATTAATTACTATAAGTGTATATGAAGTAGAAACATCAAACATAATCAACCGTTGCGATAGACACCTATAAACTGTTACATGCTCATAATATCACTTTAGTACATTAGGCAATATGGTGGAATAATTATTGTTAAATTTATTAAAAATAATATTTATCATTGTATTGTTGAAAACACATTAAGAATCTATTATTGACATACCATAATTATATTGCTGAATATCTTCTTTTAACATATTTCTGGTCTAAAGAAAATTCCAGGTCACCTAGTTCACGGATAGCGTCTTTATTATATAACGCTTATTTTACTGACCGCGAACTCCGGTGATGACCTGTATATAAACTCTGAATGTCCGCGACTTGACCCGAAACCTCGCGGGTTGAAATGCAATTCTTTAAAGTGAGGCCTCGCTTCCACTGCTCTTTATACTTTTACATGTTAACATGTTGACAGGAATATGGAAGTAAGTACTAAATATGAGAACATAGCCTTTTAAGTATAAACGCTTTTGCGCTGGTAATACTCTGAAAATAAAAGGTGTACGCACAAACTGTATTGATGTCGAGAATTGAGTGTAAAACTGTTCTATCTATTAAGCCTTTTCATTAGAGATAAAATTGTTTCATACAGTAAAACAGTGTTACAAAGACGCGGATATGTTTCCAATGTTCTGGTGGTATACTCAAATCAGCCAATGGAATAAATGAAGTGTATTCATTCGTACCTAGCCGCGGGAAATTTTATTTGAATTTTATTGGACACTTACAAAGGTCAAGTCAGGGTGAAAAGCTGGCTTATGCAGCTTACGCCGAATAAACCTTTTACAAACACCATAGCATCGTTGTGTTTACCGGATGTTAAATATAAATGCGATTACACACCTTGCTATACTCACGGTTTAAAGCATTAGTTACAATTTTCAGTAATATCAGTGCATACTTATACTAGTTAATAATAACGCAATCATAATCGATGTAGATGTTTGTGTTTTTTTACATTCATAATAGTGTAGTTATCACCAATATTATTATTAAAAACAATATTTATTGAATTTACCAGGGTGCAGGATCACGTGACTTTGTTTGGTTCAAAATTATACCTTAATGGAAGTAAACACAACGGTAAATGCTGCTTTTTTCCATATTACTTTTGAAAATATTTTACTTTAGAATTTAAACTAGTATATAAAAGACAGATTTGTATGCTGTTTATGGCAATGTGAAATACATCATAATTACTTTATTTAATAAGCATGTGTTATTCTTGTGAAATTCCATATATACCGCACGATTTTGCTTCACGCAAAGTAAACTCTTGTCATCAATTTCAGGCGTGTTCAAGGATTTGTTATTATACCATAAGATTTCGGCATTCACTGCTAGAAAAACTGTCTTTTATGCGCTCGTATGGCAATGTGAAATACATCAGAATTACTTTATGTAATAAGCATATGTTATTGTTTCATTCATTATTATATTTATTAGTATACCTTTAGATATCGGCATATACTGCTAGAAAAACTGTCTTTTATGCACTAAAGATTTTTCCAAATGTTTTTCAATTACTTTAGATATTGCAAAAATAAAATTCTTGACGGTGTGTTTACCTTCTATCCAGCCCATATTTAAAGCCATGAAAACCCCGTTGATTCTGCACCCTAATACATAAATATCTATTAAAAGATACAACATATAAAAGTACCATACATAGCCATACCTATCGATAATTTTGCTCTTTTGAAAAAGAACTACCTTGACAGTTTTGAATGTTTTGCAATAAACAACAAGGATGAACGTGATAATACGAAGAGTGTATAAATACTAGATGAAAGCACGTGGTGTATGTGCACGTGGCCATTGTAGTAACAGAGGGATCGCATTTACTTCGAATTAAATAACATCTTCGTAGGAACGATACCTGGGTTAGTTGCAGGACTATTTGAGTGAGTAACAAACATATTGATATGTCCACCAGTGAATTAGTCCGCGTTAGCGAAGCTATGATGGAATGTTGCAGAAATACAAATGACGGGATATTAGAATGCGTACATTGGTTCAGAATATCCTGCCTTTTAGTTTTTGAAAAAGTCAAAGCGCAATTCAATTAAGATGATCCGGACCATGCAACCGAAATTACATCGCGTAATCAGCCTTTTATCGCCGGCAGAGTTCAGTCCAGACGGGGTAGTGGAATACCGACGGGTTCGGGAAGCGGAAGTTGGGGAGAAGGTATAAGCAAGAAGATACATTTTACGCATTCTTGTGTTCCTACACAATCAGGAACGGAGTCAAGGCAGTCACAACAAAAACCAAAACACAATGAGACCGCGAGTCGATAATTCGCCGTGTGGACATCAGGGTAATCTCAAGAGTATGATTTTTCGTAAAAACAAACAACAGTCATTAAAAATGTTTAAAACGAAAATTCAAACGATAAAAGATCATCATTTTGTTACAGGACAGTCAGACGCCGTTCGAAGCAATACATCATCGCCGTTGAAAGTAATACAGTCCCACGAAGACAGCTCTGCATGGAACTTGCGCGGTCGACGGTCACCGTTGCCCTTTGTGCACTTGGACCAATCCAAATCATATGAACAATCTCGGAAATGCAAGGTGTCAGCATCATTCAAGTATAAATTAAATAAATCAATGCGAGGCAGTAAATTGGACGCAGCAAAATGTGTGTTTAACAAATTTCTGTTAAACCAAAGGTCAACTGACGAGACAAGCATACATCCGAAGTCAGAGCCTGACTGTTTAAACAAAATATCCGAATTCAGTTGCCGTAAGGAAAAGTCTACAATGCGCCTTACAAAGAGCGTACAAAATGAGGAGCAGGTTGCGCATGAGACGAGTTATAGTGCAAGCACTATCATGTTTGGCGATGTTAGGGTGATTTCAGTCGACCCGAAGAAGAAACGCGATGCATGCAAAGATGCTGGTTATGACCCTTCAACCATCGTCCCTCCTGTATCCTGCTACTCCTACGCTGCAGCTGAGGAAAACAAACCGCATTTCCAGAATTTGAAATCAATATTAAGACAAATTGAATCAAATCGAAGCTTGGAGGAGGTCGCTTTTAATAAAGTAAAAGCGCTTTGTCAAAAACGCCACAGATGATCGCTTGTTCAGCGAAAGATACTAAAAGCAGCAAACATAATGCACGTCGCTACAATTAACATTGGAAAGTCAATGGCAAGACCTTTAGTGAGAATTTAAAGTACATTTATTAAGCATATCTAGTACTTATATACTTGTTCTTAATACACTTTTTACATTTGTTATGCAGAGTGCGTCAATTGTCAGGTATTTTTATTGAATTGTGTCTATTGCATGGCTGTCTCTTGTGTATATAACTTATGTTCATATTTGTATGTGTATATTCAATCATTGCTTGATTAACAGTATACTTTTGTATGATGCACATGCTGTTATATATTTACTTAAAATATATGGGTATTTTTCAAAGATTGTTTGTAAGGTAGTCTAAAAATAGGGTTGAATAAAATAAACACTAACATTAAAGCAAAATATGTGTGTTTTCTCTATACAACTCATTTTATAAATCAGTTGGGGTTTTTTGTTTTATAGTGAAGCAATGCTCGCGCAGTAAAATTGTGTCATTTTGCTGCTTTTCACTTTCGTTGTTTAGGTTTCACGTTTGTTACAAACGAGTAAACACAATATTTTGTAACGAACACATTTAACTCGCGTTTATGTTTGAAGCGCTTTCTGCAAACGGAAGAAGTTGTTGCTCGACGTAGCCCAGATGGATCACACGCAATCGCTTCTATAGAAACTATGTAATTTATACTTGCCAGATCTTCATTATTCGACCGATTTCAATGTATTGTTTTTCTTAAATGATTAGCAAGATCAGTTTCTGCAAGCAGTTTCTTTTAGGTTTTTTTATACTGCGGCTTAGACAGGCAGACAACGTATTAATAAGTAAAATATTATAATATAACAAAATATATGAGCTAACATGGCTACATTAGCAGTAACAGCATGGTGATACGCGAGAATGAATTGTTGCTGCTTGTTTTCCCCACATGCACATCAGATGTAAGAAAGTGTAAAATGTGGTTCTTTATTCTGATCTGCGGGGCCTTAATCTTTTATAAGAAACACCGTACTATAGACACGATGAGTTGTGTACAAATGCCATTGTTCTGTATGAACCTTGTTATTAATATCGTGGCGAAACACATATCAAAAAACATTCAAAAAGTAACATTTTCGTTATATTAATTGGTTGTATTAATGTGTACTTTAAGAGTCTACCAGTATGGAGTGAGGTACTTTATTTGAGGGATTAGATGATGTGTTGTTCTCATACGCCAGAAAATGACACATAATACTTATCGCTTTTGAATCAACACTTTGCGATCATGTTGCTATATGATGATAGTCGCAAAAAGGACTACAAAGAATTTGGCAAATTTGTGGCTCAATGACATAAAGGTGAAGGTATTTAAATAGAAGCCAACTGAAACCTTAGAGATTTATATACAAATAAAACAAAACCTGTCAATATCCAATTGTCTACATTATCACGACAATAAAAATATCAACATATATAAACACATCAAATGATTACAACTAGGCTGTAATCCGCAAACATAAATTGACGACGCGATAGGCATGGCTGTAATTTTATTTTAAACCTGGACTTCTATTATACAAAACGATCAGGTACTGACCTGTTATTTTCTTTTAAAATACGCGGAATTTAAGAGGCCAGGTATTCGAATGATGCGCGTAAATACTTTCCAGTATGTGAAGCATTACGTCAAATTTGCAGTTACTTCAGAATGTATTTCTTTTTATAATGAATGATTTCTGATTAATAACAGGACTATTGTATTGAACGAAAATCACATTGATATGTCCTGATAATTGCAGGATTATTTGAGAGAAACAGTTAACATAATATTAAAATGCCCATCAGTATTATAGTCAGCGCTAAGAGGGTGTTGTGAAGATACAAAATATGGGGAATTAGCATGCTTACATGGGTTCGAAATGTCAAGCTATTGTTGACAGGGCCCAGTTAGGCCGGCGTAGTGAAATGCGGAGGGATTCGGTATCTGGGAATGGAAACATTAAACGTTAGCAATCAACTCTGTCTATCACGCCATATCAACATGAACAGCAGAGTATGTTGTTTGCAATTATTACAAACGACTTGCACGACGTTACAAAGAACAAAACAACTTCAAAAATATTATGCTTGATTCACGACTGTATACAGGATACAGTTAAATATCGTTTTCTAGCACTATATCCCAAGTCGGTAGAAATAAAAGCAACGGGAGCTCAAGTCAACGGCGACAAGTTTGCGGCCGATATGCGGGAGCACAAGTTAACGCGGCCCTTTAAGTATCAGATATCATTAATTGAGAACAAAACAACACTGCTAAATGCAACCATCCCAGTTATCCGAATGAGCCATAAGTAAATCAAAACTATGTTGTAAAACAACTGCAATTATTTTCAAAATGGTGACAATGCAAACGTCAGCGGTAGTGTCTACAAATAAGTAAGTTCAAATCCTGACAAAATGTAAATTGTTTTCGAATGTGGTTTCCTGAACGGTATGTCTGAAGAACGTCTTGCCCAGAGCGTCTCAAATAAATCCACAATTAACAAGCTTCAAAGCGCCAGCTGTTTAGAGTTAGGTTGATATCAGTCGAACACATTATGAAACACAGTTTCTGTTTTTAAGTACCTTTAAACATCGTACCTGTTGAAGCATTAAAGCATCTCCACGTTATGGCCCTTAAAACTTTGCCCTTGTTATATTCATCAAACATTTCTACAAAAGATTCTTTAACCATCGCCCATGATGTAACTTTCAAACATTTCCACAAAAAAAACATCTTCCCTGCTGTTTTCTTAAATAAATCGTCCATTATTCGATCCTACAAATATCTTTCCTAGTGTAACCTCCCAACATGCCTTAAAACTATCATTAAACATCGTCTCTGTTGTACCCTTTAGACATTCCTTAAAATTCTACCTCAAACATCGTCTCTGTTGTAGCCTTTTACCATTGTCCAAAAACTACTGATAAGGAAATAAAACACAATTAAAGGGATTGAAAGAATGAATAATACAAACAAGCAAGTAGTTCGATATGTGTATGTACCTTTAGCCATTATAACTTATTTGTTCATAAAATGAATTCTTGTTTTGACTGCAACACAAACAAATATCGCAAGCATGTGATGGGTTTGTACAATTGCAATTCTTGTGTTAGGTAAACATTATTTATGTATTTATAAACACGTCTTAAAGGTTGCTTGTGCTTTGTGTGGTCAGCGAAGGATGTGGTGAGTTATTTACAAACGCACTAAATCTATAAATATGTATGATCGCTACTTGCATCAACAACCTTTTACTTATACAACCGACCCTGAATACACGTGCAGTGTAGTGTTGTGACTTGTGAATTTGTTTGCATAACCCTCGAAGTAGGGATGAACTAATACATATGTATCTTGAGAAAAGGTGCGGGGGGTTAGAAGCTATATATAACAATCCTGGATTCATAAGCACAGATCTTCAATTTAAGGCAGGTTACTGTTCTCTCCAACATACAGGGCAATAAAACGCCATAAAAAGACAAAACATACCGAAGCTACACCGCTTATAAAAGTGGAAAAAAGTAGTGGGGATTTCGGACGGTTAAACGGCATGAACAAAACAAGCATATAAACGATAGCATATTATCCTTTGGCTGACTGATCGGTTATTATAACGGTCTTTTATTATGTTCGTTATTGCAATACTGTGTTTATATATTATATTATATTGACATTAAAATGATTTAACACACACTCCTGTTTCATTTCAACATTATTGGCTTGATTGTCCGAGAGATAAGATTAGTGTTACTGACGACCTGTCACGTATTGAGCTGTACGTCCTCTTGAAATGCGGTTTAGTTAAGCTCAGTGGTTAATGTATTTTGTGATATTGTGTATTTATTTTCTGAAACATCCATGAGTTACCCAAGTAGTGTAGATGATGCGGTTTTATTTGCAAAGAGTAGTGTTATTTAACCATAGCTGATTTTAACCCGCCGAACACTACGGAATCGTGTCAAACCAATGACGATGAATCAATGGTCTATACATAACTGTGCTTTTTAACAGATCTTTAATACACTTCGTGCGTACAAAATGTAAGTTTAGATTTAGTTTTTTTTTATTTTGGTGTATTTCTGTAAAATTATGAGGAATATGTCGTCCAACGATGCATCTAACCTTAGTTGATCAACAACTAGTGTTTATTTATAATGTTTAACACGCAAGGGCTTCCAAATTTATCATTGTAATTGATAATTGGATTTTGAACCCGGAGTTTGTCAAAATAAAAACAAAACATGTCGCTTTTTTGAAACCATGACGGTAATATGAAGTTTTTATGAGCCAAACTGTTAGATGGTGTTCTCAACAATTTACGAATCTTCAGCATTGTCACAGACTGATGATATACTTTTAATGAACTTTCACAAGTTGATTAGTTATTCAACATAAGTAATGACTCATTTTCACAATCAAATAATGCATTGACATTATTTAATTCTATTTCTGAACCTGTTGACATAAGTGCTGATAATGATATATATTCCGAAAATCATGATATAACATCATTTTTAGATGTTGATAATGTTGATTGTTCATTTTATGATTACCGTATATATTATGATGAGCACATTCGTATCGATCACGAATCGTGTTTAATGTGAAAAGAAGACCAAAACCATGAGCAATAACAATACAGAACCGAATACAAAGACACAAAAACATGTTGTATTGTAAAACATGTATAATTCACAAAGATACGAACAAATACTCAACTTATTATGCAATTAACATGGGTATTATCAATAAATATATAATGATAATAACAACAATAATAATACTTAAGATAATGATAATACTAATAATGATAATGATGATAATAATAATAATAATAATAATAATAATAATAATAATAATAATAACGGTCATTTAAGTCACCATAATATAAAGATTTAAAATAAAATAGACAATTCCGAAAACAAACTAGCGGTTAACTTAGAACATTATATAAAAACAAAAACACATATCATACATCTTGAAACAGTTGTTATACAATAGTGTCTTCATTAGGTTCCTTGATGGTAACATAATGAAAGTGTATGTCAGACTTGACAATTATCCACGGGCAATGTTTCAGGGGCAAAAATTTAGTAAAATTTAGTAAAAACCATTAACAAAAATACACATTTAAATGCAAACTAAATGTGAAACATATCATACTTCAAACGGAATAGTCCGCCTATGTTACCTATAATTGCCTATTTTAATATAACATCAATCGATGCATACACCTCAAAATGCAATCCTAGTTATTTCAACAGAAATAACTATGTTCAACATAATACGTGTATGCTTCAAATTCACATTTGAATTGATTAAGCGCGTCAAAAATCAGTGAATTCGTTTTTATATCTTTATTCGTCATGTAGGATGTATAAAAACAATACACACGTTATATTGACGCCATGACATCACATGGTAAAATTCATAAAGCACTGGGACAAAGCACAAATGAACCTTATATGAGGTACCTTATTTGTATAACATAATTTAGAATAGTTAATTTACGATTTGAATTTATTATGGAGATGAAACTGTTTTATTAAAAACTCCTAATTTTTCAAGACCTTCAATGACATCAGCGTTACTACAAAAAACTTGTCCTTGAAGATTTGGCGTTGCTGTTTGGCCTTTTCAACATGACATGTATAGTCACTAAGTATGTTGTGCCTTTCTTCATCTGACAGATGAACACTCTGGTTTTTAATTTGCCAATGCATTTTTGGCACGTTTCACATAAATCTGTCGCTGATTGACGTAGCTACTGCAATGTGGGGGCATACTACATTCCATTTGTTCCCAAATGTTTTTAGAGACACATCTCTATAGTTTGCTTCCTTTGCAATCTTCGTGTATAAGTCATACATATCAGTTACATTTTTGTCACATGGTAGAAGCAAAACTGCCTGCTTTGGACAATTAGGCAGTCTTTCATGCAAAGGTAATGCATTTTTATTGGCATAGTCTTCAATAAAAAAAAATATGCTTGTTATATTTTCTAATTCGACATAACTTCTGCTAACATGAACGGCATTGTAATGGAATACTGGCAATGTATCTTTTTATTTTGCAAATGATTCATCACTTATGTTGTATAACAGATCAACTTGTGCAAGCTTATTTAAAAATACGTCATCAGCTTGTGACAATTCGTATGGAAGGGATGATTGTTGAGAATAAATTACACTATTTTTGCTCGTCATTCTGTAGAAAACTTCACATAACTGTCATTGAATCACACACCAAACGACATTTTTTGACAACTTCCGGGTGAAATTCCAAATATCGCGTACAATCACGAATTGTAAAGCCAACCCAATTTTAACAGTGGCAATAAACACTGGACGTGCTTTAATGTATATTGGATACCTTATTTGCAGACCAATTTCCCAATATTTGATGGAAAGACAAAAAAAAAACAAGAAAAAAACTAACCTTTTGGAAGCAGGAAGTTTATCCAGTAATTGCTGCAGTCACACGGTCCCGTAGTGTACGACGGGTTATAAATAAGCTATGGTTAAACTATACTAAAGTTTTCGTATAAAAATCTTAACATAATCACTCCTTATATAATTCATAGATTGTTTCGGAAAATAAATAAAAGAAATCTTCGCAATAAATGTGTGGAAATGACGCAAAAAAGTTGTTTCGACCATGTCGCGTTTTTCCTCGTTAACGACGTCAGCGCCAAATGGGTCAAAGTCTCGCTCCCATCCACATTTGTTTTTAGATGTATGCTAACAGAGTTTAAAGGCCCTATCTCATCAGGTTATTTTCAAAGAATTATGATTGTCGCTGAATATTGGGAGAACATTTTTCATGCTTGAGTCATGTTGATCCCAGCACAAATCGATGAACTGAATGTTTATAAATGTATTTACCTTTCAGAAATGTTTATGCAATATATTTCAGCGCCATTAAACTCTGTACCTTCGTTTACATTTATATTTGTGTCCGTCTGCTTCAATTTTGCGTTGTGAAATCAATATTTAAGAAATAGAAAACCTCGCTGAGGGCCCTATGGAAAAAAGTGACCAGCCAGGCCGAAGGCTTAGATCCATATACTATTTGGGGCTGCCTGGCTGGTCACTATCTTGCAATAGGGCTCTCAGTGAGGTTTTCTATTTCTTATATTATACCGAACTTTATTTGTGCAGATAAATGTCAAAAGAAATTAAAATAAAAAACACAATATAAATTCCATCTATATTTATCCGTTACTATTAATAATATGAACCGTATTATTGGTTTGCGCGAGTTGTCTACCTGCGAAAGTTGGACACGGACAAATTCGCTTCTTTATACAAAATTCATTTTAATTGTAAAGCATTTCATATATTGAGGTACATTTATATGAAGATAACTGCTTATATCACAGACAACATGCTGCAAAACATTGATTCAAAATAAAGCATTTGATTTTTGTATTTTTTTAAATGTGATTAATAATAAAAAAACACACACTCGTGAGCTGCCAAACGAATCGTGCGTTTACCCTAACTTTGTAAAGAAAACGATTTATGTTGTAATACTTGCACAAATGTTGCACTATTCAACATAACGGACCTGTGAAGTTTATAAACGCAAAGAAGAAACAAGCTTGTGTGAGGCATAATATTGCAAAATAAAAGGTTCCGTTTCTGTCCTCCGGTATCTAATAAAGAATCTCTCCAAGATACTGCGCACCCGGGCAAAGCGAACACATACGTCTCTGAAAGGCACTTGTTTTGACTATTCGATCCGATGAAACTCAAAGTGGAAACAACAAAAAGCGCTTTTAAACAATTTTGTGTAGCAAGTTTATAAATGGTCTTATATTATGCGTACGAACTACAAAAGCAACTTGTATTTAACATTGTTTAATTGTGGTAGACAGTATTCATTAAAAAATCCAAGATTATATTCATTTAAGGTTAATATTGTTGTGAAGTTGACATTTACATATTTATTTTTATTTTCTATAGCACCATGTATCATCGTAAATGTGTGTACACTGAAACAGAAGATAAAACGAAGTTGTGGTAGCTCTGGTAACAGAATATAGACTTTCGACACGTCTCAGTCGGATGATCCTAATGCATACATGTGTCAAAGTCCTTTTCCCAGCCACATATACACTACATTCGTTACATTTTATACTGATTTCATGAGTAGTCCCACTTGACACGTGCTCTTAACATTTTTTAAAACTTGCCTAATAATAATAAAAATAGCAAGCACAACACTATACATTCATTTATCATCACTTTTTGTAATGTGTTCATGCAAAAATCCATCAGTTGTTGAAATTAATGATGAAACATTCCTCGCATACCACTGTCCAAAAACTCTCTACCATGAAACCGTTGAGCCTAAAATAGAAATGAGAGCATATGTAAATGACAAAAGCATAATTTTAATATATTCATATGCTTTATATGCGATATCAATAGTCAAACATGTGTAATGGTAGTTCGTAAGTATATCAGGTTATGGAGCCAATATGAAGAATACATATTATACTGAAACTTTAAATGTGCTGATGCACATCTATACATTAACATATGAACCATTATAAAAAAATATAAACATAGCGTCTATATATCAATGTTCAGGGAAATATAAAGCACACACAAACTATAGTGATTTCTGAGATGACTGTGAAACTGATCTATCTACATAGCATTTATGTACGAGATACTCATGTGTTATGGTCAAAACTTGCTAAAACGACAACCATAAACATATCCAGCATAAGTTTACCGCACCCAGCATATTTGGAAATGCATTCATTGACGCGAATTTCAGTCAGTGAACATGTTTCTATAGCAGTAAAACAAACACACTTGGTATAGAGCTTTGAGATTAAAATGCTTTCATCTTTCAAATGCTACCGATATACGTTCAGATGCTAGGTTTTAAGTTTAATAATTGTTATAACTCGAAACATAAACAATTGTTTGGACATTCAGTTTAAACGGCTGCTCACAACAAGTCTCATAAGTTATATCGCTCAGTAAGGTAAATAGATATTAATAAATATATCAACATTTTGTTTAGTATACAGCACGTTTTGTTTCCTTATCAGAAATATGTCGTTTGTTAAAGTATTCACAGTTTGAAATGTATATTACGTATTCAGAGCTACTTCTATGGAGAAACGAGGAATACGGGCACATGTTGATTTTTTACATGTTTTATTAAGTGGCAGTGCTTGATGACATACTTAATTTAGATAATCCATTATTTGAACAATATATTCACAAACTCTACCCAAAAGAACTAGTCTTAAATAGATCGTGTATATCCAATACAGACGCTGCGTATTTAGACTTACATTTAACTATTAATAATAATTTGATCAAAACTAGTTTATATGACAAACGGGACGATTTTAACTTTGAAATTGTGAATTTTCCGTTTCTAGATGGCAACATCCCTAAAGGACCTTCCTATGGTATTTACATTTCGCAGTTGGTACGTTATGCCAGAGCATGTTCGTGTATTAAAGATTTTAATGATCGTAATCTAATATTAACTAAAAAATTGCTAAAACAAGGCTTTTTGTATCATAACCTAAGAAATAAATTTGCTAGATTTTACTCTAAGTATGGTGATTTAATTTCAAAATATAATGTTTCTTTAAAATGGCATTTAAATAATGGAATCTCCCATCCATCATTTTACGGAGATGTTTTGAAGCGTGTCCGCAAATTAAAATATGTTAAACCAAATGTTCATATTAAACTTTTCAATTTAATTAACTTGTTTTTATCAAAAGGATACGATGCTTATGTACTTAAAAACACGTGTTTGATGGTTTTCGATTCACTATATCTTTCTTCCCTTAAAATTTGGAATCATTAGTGATATTATAGGCATTTTTCACTGTTGAATAAAATTGTGTCATTGTGTCGTATGAACAAATCTGCATGAATACTACATTATAGGCATTTTTCACTGTTGAATAAAATTGTGTCATTGTGTCGTATGAACAAATCTGCATGTAAACTACATTTGGACTCAAATCGTACATCAAATCATTTCTGTATTCAGTTGTCAAAACACCTATATACTGTTTGATTCCAATAATGTCGCTTTAATGGAATTACCATTTTAATTCATTTGCTTCTTAATATTAAATCACCTAAACTTGTTTTATTAGTAGCACAGCCCCATTAATAATTTTATTTAGTACTGCCCTTGGAATTTGTTCACGTCATGTCATTATGGATTTTTGTGACGTCATACGACCGACTTTCCCAGTTATAATCTACATGCATAGGTCATTGGGTTTATAACGTTCCATTTTATTCATATTTTCTCTCTGATAGGCGTTTCTTGTTTGATTTAATTATTTTTAATTTGTTTAGCAGTCACATAAACAACCTAGCTATGTAATATGGAATTTTTACACCCATTATTGCTGCTTCTTCCTGTATTTGCGCGATGATTATCTGAGATATTAACTATATGATTCTATATTCTCAAATCTTTTCTATAAAGAAGGAATGTAGTTGACAATTGTTAATAGTTTTATTTGATCGTTCGTCAAAAAGTTGTAATTCTGTTACTCTTGTATCTTCAATGCAATTGAGTAATTAAATAGTAATTAAATTGAATGCCTTTTAATTCCCTTTTATTATTGTTTAATTTGAGTTACAATGCTATGACGTTAAATTTTATTTACACTTAAATGTATTATGAATATTGCTGGACCAAGTGTGAGGTTGAGCGCTCTATAACCAGGTTTAAACCCCCAATGCTTTGCATTGACCGTTCCAAGGCGGTGACCCCAGCTTTATTCATATTTTGTGTTTATGTTGGTTTGTATTTTGCTGTATTGTGCTGTTTTGTACTGTTTGGGCAATTGGTCACTTGCCTTAAATAAAGGACCAACTAATTGTTTTTAATGAAAATTCAATACTGCTCCAGCAGCTGGAGTTTCACTTCTTTATATTGATATTTAGTATTCTGGATTTTGTAATACACCTTATGCTGCCAAAATCTCATTTCATTTACAACAACCAAATTTGTAGAACTCTCATTATTATTATGTGTAACATGAACGATAAAGTGTTTGTTTGTTCATGAAGCAATTATTATATTATATGAAAAACATATTGCATACATGTGTGTAATAAAGAAGTGAATTAAAAACTTCCCTCAAACATATGGCGGACTGAAGCCCAATGATGGCATGCTTTCGTTGACATGTTTGTTTTATTCTGTTCTGAAACGCATTATCATGTCGTTTGTTGGGCAAAACTCACACTTATTTGTCTTGACCGTTCAAAAGCGGTATCCTTATGGTATGTGTTAGTCTGTTTGTGACGTATATGCTATAGAGAAACAGTTACCTGCCTTAAAGTTGGGACTTTCGTCCATTTTATTGCAAGTTATGCTTCCGGAGTTTTAACATAATATTTTGAACCCTCCGCATCTTTTCTCAAGAAACACCTTTTCTTAAGAGACACGTTTCTTAGTTTAGCCCTACTAAGAGTGTTATCGCGATACTCCTCTGGAAGTTTTAAGATCATTGATGGATCGGTAGTTATATCAGTCTCTGTAAAACTGATTGCACCCAATGCGGGATAAGTTTCTATCCAGTGACATGGTTTGAACAAAACTATCGAGGAATTAAAGATGATTTTATGCACACAATATGACAGTCATGGGCTTTGTGGTTTTATACAAGAAGAATTTTAAAGTACATGTATTCACTAAATAAGTCTATGTAATACAGGTAATCCCGGCATAATGAGAAACAAAAACTTCGTAGATTAACTGTTTATGATACATAATTCCAACTTTGCGAGCCATGATCTTCGTGGTTTCAGATTACAATTTATGTATAAGTCGATTTGAAACTGGTGACCCTATAGCGGTGCCAATTTTGACCCAAATGACATAATTTATAACGAAAAAAGCAATTACATATAGTTGCCTTTGTGATATGGCGTTGATTGAATTTCAGCTGATATTCGAAGGAATAAATACACTTAAAACATTCATGTAGAAGAATAATCATGTCAACATGAAGCAACGACACAATCGTATAGGTGTATGTGATGTTACTACAAGCTACATTGTAAATATTTCAAACGGCTGAAAGAAACATGGTAAACAAAGTTTGTTTGCATAAATAGTGTCCTTTACTGTTGCAAACTCAATACAACATTCCAAAAGGATTGACAATAACATCACCAGTATTGATTATTTTTTAATGTAAACGTAAAGGTAAAGGAATAACTTAAAAATGATTTGTTATGTCCCTGATAACCTAGTTAGAATTAATGTTATTTCAAGGTCAGTGTGAATTTGAATTCATTTGCTATTCAAATTATATTTTAATTATTATTTACAATACAATACGTATGCATTTATGTTAATTGGTTGTAATTTGCTCGACCAATCCGTTGCACTCATCCAATGGTTTAATTGTTTTGCGAGATCTGTGGGAATATCAGTTGTTTGTTTACGTGTTCAATAAGTGACAATCCTGCAAAACTTGTGCAAAGGATTAGACGGAACTAAACACTTCTCAAAAGTTGCAGATACACATGATAAACTCAAATTAGGACGGGGCTGAAGAAGCATAATTGGTCAGTAACGTGATATCACACGGAAAATGCGGATATTTGTTTTTATGGGACAGTATGACACTTAAAACTATTCAGTTCGCGTCATCACATTTATAAGGCACTAATGGAAAAATAAATAATATAAGAAATGTTATGTGTGTAAGAAATGCGTTTCGCCATTATGGACAGAGTCTTCCGATTGAGATACGAGGCTATTATTGTATATATGTTAATACAGTCCGAAATATAAAATCATGTATGACGATATTTTTCTCTTTAAAGGGGCCTTTTCACAGATTTTGGCATTTTTTAACTTATTCATTAAATGCTTTATATCGATAAATGTAAACATTGGATCGTAACAGCTCCAGTAAAAAATCAAGAATAAAATTTAAAAAAGGAAAAGAACATTGCCCGATCCAGGTTTCGAACCAGTGACCCCTCGAGTCCTGCCAGAGTCCTGAAGTAAAAACGCCTTAGCCTACTGAGCTATTCCGCCGAGTACACATACTTGACGTATTTTATACCTTATATAAGCAATCTTCGTAGTTTCACAAAATTTAACGACAAAAACAGAACTCTCCAAATTATTAAATCGTTTCGCGTTGCAACGCTTTATAATTTTTAGGTTTTAAAATCGTCAAAAGATGCATATAACGGCTATATTAGACCATGGTAAATGTTCAGTATTACTGTTTCCTCACAAATATCATAACTAAAACGAAAATTTGCGAATCTGAAACAACTTTTTTCAATTTTGTCAATTTAGCAAAGCGTGAAAAGATCCCTTTAAAAAAAAACATCAACAAAGTTGTTATACAACTATTATACGATATCATCCATCGGAGCCCGAAACAAGTTGCCTATATATGCAGTAAAATCGTATATTATGCCTATAGGCATGCCTAAGTATTTCCTTTTTATACCAACGCATTTATATCTGCCTGATATAACGTTGCCTGAGGTATTTTCTATATCATGGTCAACAAGAAGTTCTTATATCAGTCATGTGTGAAGGATGGTCATATTACTCGGAATCAACTATAAAGTATTTTTAGTAAACTCGAATCAGATTCAACAAAACCAACAATATGATACCAAGATGTTATATATTTTTAACACAAAATGCAACACAAACAGCAAAATCATTTTTACAAATTTTAAGCGCGCGTGCACATGACGTCATTATTTACACGTCAAACGACAAAAGTCATATTATTTCCGTTAAAACTGAAGTTTTTTAGTGATTTTTGTTCCATTATTTCTTTTAAATCGGTGATGTAGAGGTATGATGAACAAAAAAAAAACATGTTACTGCCTGATCTTTTTGTTTTATAGCAGGCTCGGCACGAATAAATTAACGGCTCGCAAGCCTCGCCGTTATATTACTCTAACCCTTGCCTGATATATTACAAAAATATCAGGCAGTAACTTGTTGTTCTCTATATCCTAGCCATATGATTTTTTTGCTAGGCAACTAACTCACATAGTCAAAGGTTTTGGACCAAACTACCGTTGCTGTTTACTGTTTCACAAAACTCAGAAATTGTGTGACACCTATTTCATCACTTATACAAGGTTTCAATGATGTCTCATAATTCTTACTGAATTAAGGCTTGATCAAATAACAAAGAGACACAAAAAGACTACTCATTGTGTTCAAAACCGGTGATTATTTTGTTAAATTGCCCTTATACTTTCATATTGCATCAAATAAAAACATGGACTTCTAACTTAAATGCCGATCTTTAAGAATAAATGATAATTTAAGCGACTAATGTACATTGTTGAACATATAATAGCCAAATAACATACCATGTATCTCTTTGTTATTTAAACGACAACCACTTAATTTGGATTTATATTTGTTAATTAGCATGGGAAACCAACGGCACCTTCTCAATATGTGTGTATTCCAATATTTAAGAAAATCATATCAATAATGCATTACAATTTATAATTAAATTACTACAACTGCATTTTGATGTTTATTTGTTACTGAGCATGTGAAACAACTTTTCAACACTTGCTTATGCCAATGTTTAAGACAATCCTATCAATAATAAAACTAATTAATTAAAAACCTTTTTTAAAATAGGAATATGATACATTTCATTCAGTTTCAATTGTATATCCAAACATATTTAACACAACAGGAACACTTGAAATGTTATCGATTTCAGATGATGATTTTAATGTTCCACCATCAACTACCACATTGGTATTCAGTCCACATTGATGTATCTGTGATAAAAACTTAATTTTACAAATGATCAAAAAATCTTATTTTTTAATCCAAAAACAAGTTATTTAAAGATAGTAAACAGCTAAATAGTCCATGTAAACAAACAATTACGCTTCTGCCAGCAACTGTTTAAAAAGTATGCTTTGTGCAAATTATATATAAACACTTCTTGGGAAAAATAAATGATTTAAACTGATATGGTATTATCTTTAGACTAGGTTTTTTTTGTCGAAGATTACTTAAATACTTCCATTTTTGTTTTGAGAACAAGGACATATTTCATTAAATTAACAGCGGAAGAATTTCAACACAACTTCAGAAACCGTTTATGCTCACGAAATCAAATAAATACAAAAATTAACCATTTACAAACACCATAGCATCGTTTTGTTTAGCGGACGTTAAACATAAATGCGATCACACACCGTAATATACTAACGTTTTTAAGCATTAGTTACAACTTTCAGTAATATCGGTACATACTTATAATAGCTAATAATAATGCAATCAAAATCGATATAGATGTTTGTGTTTTTTTACATTCTTAATTGTGTCGTTATCACCAATTTTATTATTAAAAACAGTATTTATTGAATTTACAATAATGCAGGATCACGTGACTTTGTTTTGGTTCCCAATGAAACCTTAATGGAAGTAAAAACACCGGTAAGCGCTGCTTATTCCAATATAAATTCTGAAAACATTTTTCTAAAGAATATCAACTAGTTCATAAACGACAGATTTTAAGCTCTTTATGGCAATGTGAAATACATCAGAATTACTTTATTTAAAAGCATGTGTTATTCTTCCGAAATTCCATATATACCGCACGATTTTGCTTCACATAAAGTTAACTCTTGTCACCGATTTCAGGCGTGTTCAATGATTTATTATTATACCTTAAGATATAGGCATACACTGCTAGAGAACTGTCTTTTCTGCGCTGGTATGGCAATGTAAAATACACCAGAATTACTGTATTTAATAAACATATGTTATTGTTTCAAACTGTCATATATACTGCAAGATTTTGCTTCACGCAGAGTGAACTTGTGTCACCGATTTCAGGCGTGTTCAAGGATGTATTAGTATACCTTAAGATATCGGCATACACTACTAGAGAAATGTCTTTTATGCACTTAAGATGTTTGCAAATGTTTTTCAATTACTTGAGATCTTGCAAAAATAAAGTTCTTGACGGTGTATTTACCTTCTATCCACCCCATGTATAAATACAAGAAAACCCCGTTGCTTCTGCACCCTGATACATAAATATTTATTCAAAGAAATACAACATATAAAAGTACCATACATAGCCATACCTATCGATAATTTTGCTATTTTGACCGTTTGAATGTTTGGCAGTAAACAACAAGGATGAACGTGATAATATCTAGAGTGTATAAATACTGGATGAAAGCCCGTGGTCATTGTAGTGTGTGCAACTCAACAGAGGGATCGCATTTATTTCGAATTAAATAACACCGTGGTTCTTTACTCTGATCTTCCGAGCCTTAATCTTGTATAAGAAACCCAACACCTTATGCACATGATTTGTTTTATCATTGTTCTGTATGCCCCTAGTTATAAATATCGTTACAAAAAAATCTCAAAATACATTCCAAAAAGTTATATTTTCTATATATAAATTGGTTGTATGAATGTGTACTTTAAGTTACTTCCAGTATGGAGGTACCTTAATTGAAGGATAAGATGATGTGTGGTTATCATGCGCCAGAAAGTGACAAATAAGAATTATCGCCCTTTGAATCAACACTTCCCTATCATGCTACTATAAGAGAAATGCCGCAAGTAGGACTTCAAAGTCACGGGTAACTTTGTGGCTTGATGACGTAAAATAAAAGGTGAATATTTGTTAATAGAAGCCAACTGAAACCTTAGATACACATACAAAGAAAAACTCCTCTCACTATCCGATTGTTTACAATATGCACGTCAATACACGCATCAATCTATGTAAAAACATAAAATGATTGAAACTAGGTACGGGCTCGATACACATACATTAACGACGTGGCAAGCCTCGCTGAAATTTTATTCTTAGCATGGACTGATAATATGCAAAACAATCAGGTAGTAACCTTTTATTTTATATATATTTAAAATATACTAATGTACGCGTTCGTTGATATCTCTAAAATATCTGGTTACAATAAAATGATAGGAATTAAACAGGCTGGGTATTCGAAAAAGTGGCGTTACTACTTTACAGTATGAGAAGAAAAACGGCGAATTTGCAGTTACATCAGAATGAAAAAAAAACATTATAAAAGAATTATTACTAGTAACATGACTATTTTATTGAACGAAAACAAATTGATATGTTTTTTTTTAAATTGCATGACTATTTAAGTGCAAAAATAAACATGCTAGTAATATGCCCATCAGTCTAATAGTCAGCGCTAAGAGGGTGTTGTCAAGATGGAAAGGACGGGAAATTAGCATGCTGACATGGGTTCAAAATGTCCAGCTGTTGTTGAAAAGGTCAAGTCCGGACGGCGTAGTGAAATGCAGACGAAATCGGTAACTTGAGTGGGAAACGTTAAACGTTAGCAATCAAACTCTATGTCTATGCAATCAAAACCAGATCAGCATGAACTTAAGACTCTCAGCCCAAACATTTCCATCTAGAGATAATGTCATTATGCAGAGTATGTTGTTTTCAATTATTACAAACGACTTGCAAGACATCCCAAATTACAAAATAACTCCACAAATAATATGCTTGATTCACGACTGTGCTTGGTAGATTTCAGTCGAACCCATTATGAAGCACAATCCATACATAGTTGCTTTTTTAAGAACCTTTAAACATCATCCCTGTTGTAGCCTCAAATCATTCTATCAAGTTAAGGCCCTTAAATCTGTACCTTTGTTATAGACATCAAACATTGCTACAAAAGACCCTTCAACCATCGCCCATGATGTAACCTTCAAAAAGTCCTACTAAAGACATATTCCCTGCTGTATCTTTCAAACAATCCTATACTATACGACCCTAAAAATATTGGCGCTAGTGTAGCCTTCAAACATGCCTTAAAACTATCATTAAAAAATGCCCCTGTTGATATATATTCCTTAAACCTATTCCTCAAACATAATCTCTGTTGAAGCCTTTTTACATTATCCAAAAGCTACTGCTGAGGAAATTAAAACACAATTTAAGAGGTTGAAAGCATGAATAATACAAACCAGTAAGTAGTTCGATACGTTTATATACCTTTAGCCAATATAACTTATTTGTTCATAACATGAATTCTTGTTTTGACCTGACCACAAACAAATACTGCAAGCATGTGATGGGATTGTACCATTGCCATTACTATGGTAAATACACATTATTGATGTATTTATACATACGTCTTAAAGGTTTTGTGTGCTTTTTGTGGTCACTGTAGGATGTGATGAGCTATTCACAAACGCCCTAAATCTATAAATATGTATGATCGCTAATTGCATCAACAACCTTTTGCTTATACAGCCGACCCTGTATACACGTGCAGAGTAGTGTTTCGAATTTGTTTGAATAACGCTCGATGTAGGGATGAACTAATACATATGTATCTTGAGAAAAGGTGCGGAGAGTTAAAAACTATATATTACAATCCTGGATTCATCAGCACAGACCCTCAATTTAAGGCAGGTTACTGTTTCTCTATAAGATACAGGGCAATAAAAACGCCATAAAATACAAACATACCGACGCTACACCGCTTATGAACGGGGAAAAAAGCAGTGGGGATTTCGGCCGGTTAAACGGCATGATAACGTGTTGCGGAACAGAACAAAACAAGCATGTGAACGAAAGCATATCATCCTTTGTCTGACTGATCGGTTATTATAACGGCTTTTTATTCCGTAAGTGTATTCAATACTGTGTAAATATATCATATTATTTTGAAAGTTTTATGATTCAACACACACTTTATTTTCATTTCAAACATTATCGGCTTGATAGTTCGACAGATTTGATTATTGTAACTGAAGACCTGTCACATATTGAGCTTGACGTTTTCTTGAAATGCGGTTTAGTTTAGCTCAATGGTTGGTGTATTTTGTGATTTTGTGTATTTATTTTCTGAAACTTCTATGAAGAACCCAAATAGTATTTATGATGCGGTTTTATTCGAAAAGAGTAGTGTACTTTAACCTAAGCTGATTTTAACCCGCCGAACACTACGGTATCGTGTCAAACCGATGACGATAAACCAATGGTCTATAAATAAATGTGCTTTTGTACAGATCTTCAATAAACTTCGTGCATACAAAAGGTTTGTTTGGATTTTGTTTTATTTTATTTAGTGTATTTCTTGATATTGATGATTTGATTTTGAACCCGGAGTTTGTCAAATTTAAAAAACATGTTTGTTTTTTTAAACATGACGGTAATATGAAGTTTTGATGAGCCAAACTGGTAGATGTTGTTCTCATTAATTTACGAATCTCTACGCATCGACACAGACTGTGGTATACTTTTTAATGAGCTTTCACAAGTTGATTAGTTATACAACAATAGTAATGACTCATTTGCACAATCAAATGATGCATTGACATGATTTAATTGTATTTCTGAACATGTTGACATTGTGCTGATAATGATATATATTCCGACAATCATGCGATAATTTCATTTTAACATCGTAATGATAATGTTGATTGTTCACTTTATGATTACCGTATATATTATCGTAACAAATTCATATCGATCATGAATCGTGTTTCATTAAAAAAGACAACCAAAACCAGGCATATATGATTTCGAATAACACGCGTTTAACATGCAAGTGTTGTTTCCCGAACGATTGTAAACCTTGTTCAACGATAGTTGTTGTAAATACTCTTCTACAAAATAGGATCCATTGTCATGGAGTTGCTAGATTTACCAAAGGGGAGAGTTTTCGGAAATAGTACTTAGAGCACAATTGAATTACAGGAATAACGCTTGACAAATGCGTTCACTATACAATATTAGTATATTAATTAGTTAGGTACAGTTAATAAATATGTTTAAAGTCGGGCACTAAAATTATTTTTTATATTTTGAGGTAAAGTTGCTTTGTTGTTGAATTTTATAGAAATGCAAACTCTTTATTAATAAATATTGTTCCCTCATGCAATTATGTAGACTCGATCTCTAAGGGATCCGCGGGCGATAGTTCGTTGGGATTGTGAATACGTAAAGAAGGGCGATGTTTCAGTGGCATTGTGAATACGTAAAGAACGGCGATGTTTCAGTGGCATTGTGAATACGTAAAGAAGGGCGATGTTTCAGTGGCATTGTGAATATGTTAAGATGTGAAATAGGCTCAGGATATAATAATGGCAATTGGCTCTGATAGTCAATAGTTATACCCCACAAACGAAGTGTAGGGGGTATATAGGAGTGAACTTGTCTGTCTGTCTGTCTGTCTGTCTGTCGGTCGGTCGGTCCGTATTAAGTGACCGCTCTTTAATTCAAGTCGTTTTCATCCGATCTTCACCAACTTTATTACATGTTGTATCTGGATGATGTTTAAGACAAGTTCGTATATGGGACATGCCGGGTTTTAAACATTGAGCATGGTGTCTGCTCTCTGAATAAAGTAGTTTTTCATCCGAGCTTCACCAAACTTGGTCAGAATTTTTATCTAGATGATGTCTAGGTTAAGTTCGAACATGGGTCACGGCAGGTTATAAACTAGGTAACGGGGTCACTTTGTGCGCTTTAAACATTGAGCATGTTGTCCGTTCTCTAATTCAAGTAGTTTTCATCCGATCTTCACCAAACTTGGTCAGATGTTGTATATAGATGATCTCTACGCCAAGGTTGTATATGGGTCAAGCCCGGTCAAAAACTAGGTCACGATGTCACTTAGTGCGTTTTAAACATTGAGCATGGTGTCTGTTTTCTAATTCAAGTAGATTCTATCCGATCTTCACCAAACGTGGTCAGAAGTTGTATCTAAATGATGTCTGGGTCAAGTTTGAATATGGGTCATTCCGGGCGAAAAACTAGGCCACAGGGTCCCTCAGTGCGTTTTAAACATTCAACATATTGTCCAAACTCTAATTCAAGTAGTTTTTATCCAATACCTTCACCAATCTTGGTCTGAAGTTTTATCTAAATGATTTCTACGCCACATTTGAACATTGGCCATGCCGGTCCAAAAACTAGGTCACAGGTCACTTAGTGCGTTTCTTTACATTCAGCATGGTGTCCGCCCCCTAATTCAAGTAGATTATATCGGATCTTCACCAATCTTGGTCAGAAGTTTTATCTAGGTTATATTAAGACCAAGATCGAACATGGGCGATGCTAAATCAAAAACTAGATCACGGGATCACTTAGTACGTTTTACACATTCAGCATGGTGTCCGCTCTCTAATTCAAGTCGTTTTCATCCGATCTTCACCACACTTGGTCAGAAGATGTATCTTGATGATGTGTAAGTCAAGTGCGAACATGGGCCATGTTATGTCAAAAACTAGTTCACGGGGTCACTTAGTGCGTTTTGAACATTGAGCATGGTGTCCGCTGTTTTTTTGTGAAGACAACATGCAAAACATTTTGTGTCAATGCGGCATGTGGGGATATTCGTCACGTCTGTGACAAGGCTCTAGCTTCTTGTGAAATTAATGGAATATCGTTATAAGGTTGATTTATAAAATAGTATGCTTAATATCACCCCGCAATTTTTATAGTTAACTTACTTTTAAAGTGTTTATTGAAGCACATACTGCATGGCATAAACAGCCTACTTCGTTTATTTTCTTTGTAAAGTTCTTCACTTAAGAAATGATCTATAGGCGTTTAGTTTCACTGAAAATTAAGACACATTTTATTCAAGATAAACCGATGATATTTGTCATTATCGACATTTAACATCAACAGAAACAACTGAAAAATTATCTAAATTATGTCGTTACCTTTCTATAGAACCGTATTCATTTTATTCAATAAAGTTAATCTAAATTACACCAAACATAATACGACAGAAAAACTTAGAAACAACCATTAACAACAATACATATTTACATGCAAAACTTAATGTGAGCCTAATCATTTTTGAAACGGTAAAGTGCGCCTTTATCGCCCCTTATTGCTATTTTTAAATAACAATGTTCGATTTTTAAGTTTGTGCTACATATTCACATTATAATTGATTAAAAAGTTAAATTTCAGCGAGTTCGTTTTTATATCTTAATTCGTCGCGTTGGATATGGGCTTTAGAGCGTTTATCGACGCCATGTGAATTCGGTTATAGATATCAATGTTATGATTTGGGACTTTTGTTAAACTCACCTCTCTCTGTTTGTTTTTAGATGTATGCTAACAGTGTTAAAAGCACTAAATGTATCTCATCTGGTAATTTTCTAAGAATTCTTTTTTGCTCCGAATATTCGGAGGACATATTCCATGCTTGGGTGCACGTAGACCCTAGCACAAATGTATTAACTGAATGGTGTATTGTTTAATTCAATATAAACTATATATTTACTGAATGTTTACAAACGTATTTATCGTTTAGAAATGTTCATGCTATAATTTCAGCACCAAAACACGTTGCGCCTCTGTTTACATTTATATTTGTGTCCGTCTGCTTCATTCTTGATTTGCGTTTGCCCGCAGTACACCTGTCTTACTGACCGCTAGCATACATCTCACACTTTTAGCAGCCGCCTCACGCTCAATATTAGTTATCCCATTTCATCTGTTGTTCGCATTTAAACAAAAATGTCAATTAGCTCCCATTTTTATGTATCAGTATATCGCATCTCCGGCGCTTGGTTGTTTTGTTTACTGTGTGAGGAGATCCCGATTCTTTTGTGAAGAGGTTCCGTTTAAACATAGTCAATAAAAACTGTTTAACTTATATCGTTGTAATGAACATCATACCAGTCGAAATAAAAGGTAGCAACAGTGAAATCAGTATTGTAAAATAAAAGGCTCCGTTTCTTTCCTCCGGTATCTAATAAAAAATCTTCAAAGAAACTGCACCCGCGGGCAACGAAAACGTATACGTCTCTGAAAGTCACTTGTCTTGACATTTTGATCCGATTAAACTCCAATTGGATTTTTTAAAGCGCTATTTATCAAATAATTGTGTCAAGTTTGGTCCTATACTAAGCGTTCGAACTACCAAAACAACATTCATTAACCTTATTTGGTAATTGGGGTAGACAATATTCATCAAAACATCTAAGATTAAATCATTGACGTTTAATATTGTTGCGAAGTGGTCATTTATATGTTTATAATCATTTTTTAAAGAATAATTAGACAAGATCTGGCCAGAATACGTGCTGTGTTTTTTTTTACTTCATTATTACACAATGTACATAGACATTTGGCAACAATTTGAAAATAAGATATTATGTTTACAATATTATGTGAGCTATTCTGCACTGGAGCCATCGATATATATATATATATATATATATATATATATATATATATATATATATATATATATATATATATATATATATATATATATATATATATATACACTATTTTTAATTTTGGGGAATTTTTCATCTGGGAATTGGGAAAATTGATTTTTTTAAATTTGAAGGTACCTTTTATGGGTACCTAATAAAAGTAGAAGAAAAACATAGGTAACATCAAATGAATGTTACCACATCTTAAGGGAGCTTTGCTTAAATAAATTGACACGTGAAGACAAAAAAAAAATGCCATACACATTTTGTTTTGGTTTATTTAATACATTATGTGCTTTATGTGCTGTATCCATCATCTGCTGCTGCATTTTTATTATAACATAAACAATGATCATAATTGTCACAGTTGTTTTTTTTAGTTATTTAATCTCAAGGCTTCAAGAACAATTAAATCAGATGGGTCAGAGTATATGACTTTTTTACTTAGATTACAGTAATGCTAATTGGTAAAAATCCTGGAAGTTTGAGTCCCGGAATTTTTGTCTGAACATTTATGGCATGTATGGCTTACCTGTTTCTTTAAGCTTCTTTTCTTGGAATTATTGGTCTGTCTTGTCAGAGAAAATTGGGGCCCAATGCCAGCCATTATCGAGTATGGATAACGATACCTCTTCAGTTTTCTGTCAAGACTGCCAAGGATGCCTCGAATACTAGTGGGCTCATACTCGGTTCAATTGGACTTTTGAAGCGACAATATGAAGTGGAGATGTAGTCGTCAAGAACGTCAACTTCAATCTGGTGCTTTTCTCTGTATTCGCCGCGTGTTCAAACATCGTCCCTGTTGTAGACACATGCCATAAAATCACCCTTCAGACATCGTCTCTGTTGTAGCCACAGGCTACTGCTGAGGAAATGGAAACACGATTCAATAGGTCAAAATCATGAATAATACAAACCAGTAAAATGATTATTTGTTTTGGGAATACAACCCACTTCTGAAGTAGTTCAATATGTGCATATACTTTTGTTCATAAAAATGAATTAGTGTTTTTACTAATCCATAAACTAATAGCGCATGCATATAATATGTTTTACAGATGACATGTTTGTCTTCAGTTGAATTTATTTGTGTATTTATACACACGTTTTAAAGGTTTCATATGCTTTCTGTTGTCACCGCAGGACAACATTATCGGCATTATAGATCGAAATATTTGATAATTGTTATTGAAGACCTGTCGCGTATTGGGCTTAACGTTCTCTTGAAATGCGGTTTAGTTTAGCCCAGTGGTTGATGTATTTTGTGATTTCGTGTATTTATTTTCTGAATAATCTATGAATCACCCAAGAAGTGATTAATTTGCCGTTTTATTCGAATACTGTAGTGTAATTTAACCTTAGCTCAGTCGCGTAGCTGTGCGTAGGCAGCGTAGGCACGTGCCTGCACATCATTATGAAAAATCGAAAAAATAAAACGCCCGAAAATGCAAAAAAATCGAAGGCTATGGGGGGTTACCCCTATAGAATTCAAACATCAAATATTTGGACATTACAAATGTTCAACGAGTTTATATTCAAAACTAAGAAAGCAAGCGTAGCATTTTTACTCTAGTCAAATGCACCCAAATAAAGAATAGCGCAATTAAAATAGTTTTGTGTAACCCCTCAAGCGTTTATATTGTTATGACCACCTGATCGAGTTACGTAGAGTTTCCAGTGCATGTACGTCAGAGCGGTAAACAAAGTTTGTTACTGTGGCGCGAGTATTTCAAAATATTGAATTCCTGTAATATTTCACCGTTATATCCAGATCCATGTTGTTCAGTTGAAACGTTGTCAGATGATGACCGGCGTCGTATCCTTTCAGAAGAATGGACCGATCGAAGCACCTTCAAGTTTCTGTCAAGGTAGGAATAAGAACACACCACATAACTGAATAGTTTTTCGGATGTACATATCCGATCGATTCACATTGCTGATTTATGCTTTATAGCATATATTGTTTCAATAATTTTCAAATTACTTATATTACTATATTACTAATGCATTTGACTCCTGCAAATGGATAATCTAACGTTATTAGTGATTTTCGAAGACATAAACGCACTAAAGTAAGCTCAATTTTTAATAACATTCCAAGAACTAGGGTGTGTAACCCGGGGGGGGGGGTTTCTTCCTAAATACGGATATATAGGGGTGTGTCGAAAATGTGGGGTGTGTTTTTGGACTAAAATTATAGATATGGGTATGGTTTTGAGCATCTAAGCATAGATATGGGTATTGAAATCAGAAATTTGCTTGTATATAAATGCATATATGTATAAAAGTATCAGTATCAAAATGGGTATGATCAATTTTATTCGTGTATACAAATGGGTATTAAAAAGTAAATTTCGCCCAGCTGTAATAATCGCGCAAAACATCGATGCGAGAAGCTGTCAGTTGTAAACGAAGCGTAGTAGTAGTAAAACAAGTTGTTAATTACGTTATCAATGACATCATACAATTTTAAACTATGATGACGTAGTTTAAGTGCTTACATAACGTTTACATTTCATTGCTCGTCAGATAATTAACCAATTAATGTGTTGTATGACTACAATATACAGACATGTTTTTAAATGGCAAAGTTGTATGATACATTTATGAAATCTACAAATAAACATATAATACGTTTGTCTAATATGTTTTGTCATCTTACATTTTTAGTTTCGGGGCTCAGACGCTCATTCCATCGAGGGAACAGTCTATCACAGATAAAGACATATAAGCCGTGTACGAACGCTATGCAGCGGACCTCCAGTGTGAGCGTCAACAGCTGGACCAAGAGGTCAATCGATGGAAGGTCCGATGGGGTCTAATGGATGCAGACAAACAGCCCAAAACCCTGCTTGATGCACTGAATGCTTGTGGAAGCGCTTACCCACTTATTCAGCTGATAATCACAGAATTACTCACTATTTCTGCAACATCAGCATCCGGCGAGCTGTCCTTCAGCTCCACGAAGCGTATTAAGACGTACATTCGCTCTACCATGAGCGAGGATCGCCTTACTGCGCTTGCAGTGCTCCACATCCACCGGGAAAGTGTAGTGGACATTGAACAATTGATCAACACTTTGCCTCTACCAAGAGTCGGATCATGCAGTTCCTCTAATCAAGCGAATTAGCATCTGTTGCCAAAACTGTATATGATACAAAAAATATGTAACAATTGTAAAAAACGTTTTCACCGACACGAATAGTTTATTTGTTTTTAAATATAATGAGAAAAATCGCGTCTGCGCCCACTACTGGCCAAGGCGGGCTTTAGTTGGGTAAAAAGATTCATGTTATTGATCGTAAATCGGTTGGTCTTGTACTTGAGGATAGCTTCCTATCTTCTGATCAATTTTGGTATCCTTCAGGAGCTTCCGGGGGCCTTCGGCCCCCTGGACTCCTGACAAGGGCTTTGCCCTGGAGCCACCGGGGGCACTGCGGCCCCCTGGCCCCCATCTAATATTTTGTTTAATGTGCCTGCACATCCTTAGAGAGCTCGCTACGCCCCTGTTAGCTGATTTATAACCTGCGGTACACTATGGTATAGTGTAAATTCTCGGATAAACCAGAGATCTATTAATACATGTGTATTTTTACAGATCTTCGGGAAAACTTCCTGCGAACAAAAGAAGGTTAGTTTGTATTTTTGGTTTATATTTAAGGTATGTGTTTCTGTGACATAAGTAGTAATTGGTTAGCAAACAATGCATGCAATGTAAAATAATCAGCAGCTAGTGTTAATTGAAAATATTTAACTTATTGGGGCTTCTAAATTTATGATTCTAATTGATAAATGGATTTTGAACCCAAAAATTGTAAAGAATAAATGTTGCTTGTTGTTAAAACCATGACGGTCATATGAAGTTTGATGAGTAAAAAAAGATTTAGTTCTCAACAATCTACACATATGTACAAATTGTCACAGACTGATGTTATACTAAATAACTCACACAAGTTTATCAGTTATGCAACATAGAAATGACTCATTAGCAAAGTCAAATGATACATTGACATATTCAATTATTTGTCATAACCTGTTGACAGTAGTGCTGATAGTAGTTACACAGATTCGGAAAATTATACGATTACCACATTTTCAGACGACCATGATCATGTCGATGATGGTGATTATAAGGTTGATTGTTCACTTGATGATTGCCGTATTAATTATAATGACCTCGGACAAATACGTTTTGATCACGAATCGTGTTTCATTAGAAAAGATGACAAAAACCAGGCATACTTTACTTCGAATTCCAGGCATCAAACAGACGACCAGTGTAGTATAATGTATGATCGCAAACATTTTCAACGATACTTGTTGTAAGTAATCTTTTGGAGAATAGAATCCATTGTCATATGGTTGCTTCATAAACAGAAAAGAAGCGTTTTCGGAAATAGTACTTAATGCACAATTGAATAACATGAAGCGCACTTTATAAATGCGTACACTGAACAATATAAGTAGGATTAGCTATGTACAGTTTATAGATATGTTTTAAGTCTCGTTCTAAAATGGTTGTGGTATTTTATGGTACAGTTGCTTTGTTGTTCAAGTTTATTGAAATGAAAACTCGTGATTTATAAATCGTGTTCCATCATTAAACTGTATTTATAGCTGCATGCAGCCAGTTGTATAAACACCGCGACTCAACTAGTTTGTTTTTCCTTTATTATCATTTCTACCTCGACATGACGACATGTAAACTTTTACAATATAGAACCGAATAAAAATGCACAAAAAATATGTTGTATGGTGAAAAATATGTCTAATGAATTTAGATGTACACACATTTTAATGCAATGAACACGGATTTTATTAACATATCAATAATAATAATAACACTTATAATGATAATCATGATTATTTTTAGTATTTATATGAGGATTATTATATCAATTATACGTATTCTAATAATAACAATAAGAAAAATAAGAATTAAATAATCATACTATTCAAAATAACTATAACACAAACAATTTATACAATGCGTTACATAAACAATTAGTAATACTCAAACTCGTAATAACAAAATATAAATGATACAATTATTGATAATTATAACATATGCTTATATTGCTAAAAATAGCATTATAATTTGCATAACTCGCGACGCTGCAATGATTTTCGCCTATTGCATGTATTTATGAATATTTATATATTATTTTTTCGATTCAAAACCAATTTTAACCAGGTGTTCGATGTCAACCTCGATAACAAAATATATAAAAGTATTTCAATGAATTTATGTGTAAAGTTAATTTCTCGCTATACGATTTATATGCAAAAACAACGATCTGTTCCGCAAACTGGCGCTTTAACTCCAAACATTGCCTCCATAGAAAAATATCACTTTTAAATCTGTTTTTTTTTACTCAAAACCATCGCATCGCCGCAAATTACTAAAAACACTACATGTTTTGTAATTTGCATTTCGTAATCAATATTGATAATGATAAGTAAGGCTAATGACGAGTTTAGCTTGAGTGTCCATTAACTTTATTTTTAATCAACACATGCCCTTGCATACGGTCAAAAAAGCAGTATTCAACACAAAAGAAAAGGTCAACAAGACCGATGGTTAAACAATTGTGTACGTGTTCCTCACACATCATATCAAACTGTTTCATGACTAAAACAGGAAAGATTTTTAAATGTGTTATATTAAAAGAAATGAAGATTAAAAAACTTTCGGGGTATTGTGCATGCTCCTGAAAATATCACCATTCTCACAATTGTATTTACCGATGTATTTTGAAAATGCTTGGTAGAACAGTTGCGACCGTCCGGTTTGTGGTATGATTAGAAAACGCGCTTCTCTCAAGGTGACTTGGGTAAGATCCCTGGTCCCGGCGCATTTGATCCTATTTACAGGCCATATTGGTCTCATATGGGCTTGAATGGTTGGTTTATTATTGGCTTTCAAATTATTACCAAATTAATTTAAGGGAACTCGGATCGATGTGGGTTTTGTCTCAAACGGTCAGAAAATGATATCTTTCCCGCACTTGGTCAATAATGTATAATAGACGAGGTTTAATTGAATGCCGCATTCACATTGTTGTCAGGTACTTGGGCCTGTAAAGAATTATATTTATTATATCCAAATGAGATATACCGTTTACTTTCAAAGGCTATTGCATACTGACATTGCTACTGCTCGGTTCCACGTCGGGAAAATATTTTACAAAACTGTATGGCAAGTTATAGTCCATAGTATGTTCACATGGGCTTGTTTGTAGATACCATTATTTGCTTGCAACAAGGACCCATGGATCGAACTAAGGCATTGATTACACACTGGATTAATAAAAACCCAGTTTAATATCATGCCGTACCCAGGTGGTTGCTTTTGTCTTGTGACCAATAGTGGTTCATTTGCAGTGAACTCTATTTTGTGACACAATTTAAGATTAACAAGAAATATCTTTAAAAAAGATATATGGCGTAAATAGTTTAATGAATGAGATCAAGGATAGCGAATGTCTTTTTCTGTGCAGTTCTTAGCTGCATCACACGCAGTACGGGATGTTACGGGGAGTTTTCGCGGCTTATTTTACATTATAACATATTGCTGGTCATAAACCTATAGATACAAAACAGAAAACCAAAAGAAGAATGGAAGTGAAATTTAAACATATGAGTCAACCGGCCACACGAGAAGTATCCGTATTTATAGGCGCGTTCTTCGAACAAACCTGTTTTAGTGGTTTGTCGGGCATTGCTATTTGATTCGATTATTAACAGTATCAATTATCATCGTGCTAATGCTTAAAGTGATATTATGGGCATTTTGCACTGTTGAATTGAGCTGAAAAGAATTAACAGGTCAAAATAGTTAGTTAAAATGTGGTTACTGATTAATTATCTGCAACTCACCTTGCTACCAGTTGTTTATAAAAATATATTTTATATTCGATATTCTTACGTGACCCACCCAGTCCTGTAAGCTGAAATAATCCGTAAAACAATTTCGTGTCTTTGTGTCGTATGAACAAATCTGCACTAAAACTAAATTTAGGTTCAACTCGTAAACGCATGATCAGTTGTCAAACGAAAGTACGGTTGATATTCAAATGCATTATTTTTCTCTTTCTGGTATATTGTTTTAGTATGATGATGCTGCATTAATTAATATAAGTGTATATGAAGTAGTAACATCAAAAATAATCAACGGTTGCGATAGACACCTATAAACTGTTACATGCTCATAATATCACTTTAGTACATTAGGCAATATGGACGAATAATTATTGTTAAATTTATCAACAATAATATTTATCATTGTATTGTTGAAAACACATTAAGAATCTATTATTTACATACCATAATTATATTGCTGAATATCTTCATTTAACATATTTCTGGTCTAAAGAAAATTCCAGGTCACCTAGTTCACGGATAGCGTCTTTATTATATAGCGATTATTTTACTGGCCGCCAACTCCGGTGATGACCTGTATATAAACTCTGAATGTCCGCGAATTGACCCGATATACCTCGCGGGTTGAAATGCAATGCTTTAAAGTGAGGCCTCGCTTCCATTGCTCTTTATACTTTTACATGTTAACATGTTGACAGGAATAAGGAAGTAAGTACTAAATATGAGAACATAGCCTTTTAAGTATAAACGCTCTTGCGCTGGTAATACTCTGAAAATAAAAGGTGTACGCACAAACTGTATTGATGTCGAGAATTGAGTGTAAAACTGTTCTATCTATTAAGCCTTTATATTCGAGATAAAATTGTTTCATACAGTAAAACAGTGTTACAAAGACGCGGATATGTTTCCAATGTTCTGGTGGTATACTCAAATCAGCCAATGGAATAAATGAAGTGTATTCATTCGTACCTAGCCGCGGGAAATTTTATTGGAATTTTATTGGACACTTACAAAGGTCAGGCTAAGGTGAAAAGCTGGCTTATGCAGCTTACGCCGAAAAACACTACAATTGTCTTGTGAGGTATAAATAATTGTGCTTGTTCTTTTTATTTGATTTGCGTTTAATACGAGAAATGGTTAGATGGTATAAGACGGTTGATAGGAGAGTTTTCTTATCGTTTACACACCGGTATTTTTGCACCGGTAAATACTGATTATCATTATCTTTATAACATAAAATGACAACTAAATGGTGACCAAATCATGTGCGAGTATAGACACTTTCGCCGCACTATATGTTTGACAATTCTTTCCTTTATTTTATTTCGATCGAAATCAAGTTTTAAACACTATTACAACTACTACGTATTTGAACAATGTGATATTTGGCTAATATTTCTTTTTTGTATTTGTATAGGCGAAATCCTATAAAACTAAATACTCGCTAGTTCAACAAATACTATGTACGTTTATCAAATGAATGTACTAACTTCGAAAAATACACCTCAACAGAGGTTAACTTGTAAAAATGTCCTATTTTTTTAAAACTGTTAGACTTAAATGACTGTGGTTATTGTAAAGCACTAAGATGCATTTCTCAATAGGTGTGCGTACACTAATCGACGATTTAATTTTCGTAAACTCCTTTGACATACCGTTACATTAAACTGAAAATATGAATTAACAACAAAACTTAAGACAAATATTTATTTACTTCAAACAAAGTGCATATTTTTTTTGTCTACTACACAGATGGCAGAAGGCGCTGAGAAGCTGCTTGTGCCAGGAAGTGACAGGGCGCCGGATTGCAACATTTTTAGAAGCAGTCGCATTCAGGTAAAAAGTGCGATATTCAAAGGAAAGTTGCATCATCAACTAGTTAACTCGATTTAACAGACGCACTGTACTGAACAAGTTTATAAAACAAATCCATGTTGAATGGCATTATAACAGACTACAAGGTCATACGTCATGTATCAATATATATACCAAATTTTGGTATTTGTGAAAACGCTAGATCTACACAAAGTATATAATCGTTGTGTGTGTCCTTGTTTAAATGTTATTAACAATTAACAATATATATCATTTTATTTAGCGCAAAAAGGCAACATATTGATCACTGAGCCTAATATATATATATATATATATATATATATATATATATATATATATATATATATATATATATATATATATATATATATATATATATATATATATATATATATATATATATTAAAACATGTAGCCACATAAAACGACTATCTGCTGATTAGAACTGTGTGTTTAAGTCTAAACTATGTACACATAATTAACATTTTATGCTCTAATTTCCAGTTAAATAATGAAGAGGCATCTGTGGAAATGAACAATTGTTTAAACATCCTGGGGTATGGACATGCGCTCAGACAGAAACGCCAGGAATTTTATAAACAGGACGACGCAAGTATCTTACCTTCTGGTTTTGTTCCCAGTCTAAAAACAATCATAGTTGGAAGTAAGGCAGAGGGGCTTTCAAGTTTTTTTGAAAGTGATAGGGACCATATAGCTGTGACTAATATTGTCGAATGCATTGAGGCCGGTTTTGAAATAAACTCAATTTCAGAAAACACTCCCGTGTTCCGGATGAATACACTGATATGTTACCCGGGGCATTGCATTCTGCTGCTGGAGAGAGGTTTACCGATATCTCTTTGGA
>NC_068356.1:50249534-50397034 GCF_020536995.1 Dreissena polymorpha | reverse complement strand
TGGGTTGTTGAAAAAGCCATCGATGGAAGAACTTCTCGTAAACCTGATCAAGACATAACGTGTACCGCCATTGAAAGGCCGACCTGGCTCCAATTAAATATAACACAAACATATTTTGTGGAGCGAGTTGTACTTCAAGGGCGTACAGACGGAGGTAGTATACTCAATCTAATGTTTATATTATGATACATATAAATTGTATCATTATCAAGGTGTTAACATATTTTATGTAAGGTGCGTTTGCTGTAGGGTTCAACGAAGTCGTAGACAATTAAAGGTTGCACAATAATAGTTTTTGTTTTTCAAAATAATGTAACTTGTGAATCTATGACTCAACAAAGGATGTTATCTTTTCAGCATTCGAACAACTTAAAAAAATTGATATGTATGGTGGCTATGACGACACTAACATGGTCCAACAGCAGATCACTGAGGCTTTAGATTCAAAACTAACCTATGCGATAAGTCCTCCGCAGGCTATGCGAACAATACGTGTAATCGGTCAAAAAAATATAAAAGAGCAGTATATGACATTATGTGAAATAGAAGTTTACCGACAAAAAGGTAAAGTACTTAAAACGTTTTACTTATTTATTGTGGTGAAGTTTTCATGCAATCAAGTAAATATAGTTTTGCTGTTCTTGCAGGTAAGCGTTTTAAGTAAGCGTTGTGTAAACTTAATGTTTGTTAGTATTTATATAACAGAAATAATCAGTATTTTAAAGTCCCCGGTCATAGCTCTATATATGGGCAGACTCGTAAGAAAACTTGTTTTTATTGAGGATATCACTGCAAATCCGGTTGAAATCGGTTGAAAACAAACAATATAGCGATTTTTATTTTGCGGTCGAGTACGGTAAAGTACGAAAACGACCTTATTAATATTCATGATTCGACACGTTAATTCAAACCTAAACAAACACAATTGCGGATACGGGCGCATTTAGCGGAGAGCAGGTAAGAACAAATGGAAATACATGTGTTACAGACGGAAACTGAGTTGCAATGCTACGTGTTTGCTAAATCTATGAATTTATCTTCAATATGCTAATTATGTTTAGCGAAAGCAAAATATAGATATAATTTGCATAATTCCCGGCTCTACAATGATTTGCGCCTAATGCATGTATTTATGACCATTTATATTGTATTTTATCGATTCAAAACCAATTTTGACCAGGTTTTCGATGTCAACCTCGATAACAAATATATTTCAATGAATGTATGTAAAGTTAATTTCTTGCTCTACGATTTATATGCAAAACAACGATCTAGTGCGCGAACTGTCAATTAAACTAAATATCAACGCAATTGTTTTTGTATAATACAATGCAATTGTTTTAGATTGCGGACAAGGAACATATGGCCCTAATTGTAACCAAAGATGTCATTGTCTAGAAGGACCGTGTGACACAATAAATGGTACCTGTGGATCAGAATGTCAGGCTGGCTGGAGAGGGGCTACTTGCAATGAAAGTAAAATTTTACCTATTTTCCAGTTTTACAAGTACGTGTACGGTAAATACGTAATTGAATGTTGATAAATGATTGTTGAAGGTTAACTTTTGTATGAAAAGCTTAAGATAAGAACTACATAGTAAATGGAAAGAAAACGAAGCTCACTTTTCCAATGACGAATCGCTTACCAGCAAAACAAAATACAAATCGATGTTATTGCTAAATGTGTTGCATTTGTATCTTTCTTTCATGTAAATAGTAGAAAAGGGTTTCTGACAAAACACACCAATCTCTTCAATTATGGTTGTTTGATATATGAAATAATAATGTATGGGGAGAACATTTTTTTTCAACGAAAACTATATCGCAACATATCTTTAAATATCTTCCTATCATTGTTTTTAGAATCAAAGTGCATATATGCACGAACAAGGCCGACTCTAATCACATTTAATTAACAAAACGATCGATCTTCGTACATCGGATGTAGACTGTTTTGGAAACACGTTTTTACACATGAAGTGTGTTTATATATTATCAGGAAATGCGCTGAACTGATTGGTTCGTGTGCTTATTAAGTTAATGCTTAAATATACTTTACTTCAACTCGACAACATAAAGATTAATCACTTTAGGCATTATACCTTTTGAGAACACAGTTTATGTTAAAACCGTTCTTCATAAAATTAATGGAAAGTCTGAGTTATGCACACTTTATATAAACAGCCTGCGACAACGGATGGCACGGTCAGGGCTGTAGAACCAAATGTGGTCAATGTTTGAACAACACTGCTTGCAATAAGGCTTCCGGTGTTTGTCGAGCTGGATGTTCTGCGGGATATAACGGTTCTCTCTGCACTGATGGTATGCTTAATTCTTCGATGCCGATAGGAAGCAATCTCACTTTAGATATTAAATACAAATTTACTTTATATAAATTCCATGTGGATAGATATCTTTTCGTTTACTGAGGTATTTTATTGAATAGTTTAACCAAATATATTAACGATAATTATGGCAATGTATCTATGTATTATTAAAGGTTACGAGCCATCGATACAATCCTTATTCTTGATTTGATTGCTGATCACTACGTTATTATGATACATATAAGCAAAAAGTGTATGAAAGCTTTAATGGTTATACTTTTCTATTCATTTTGAAGAATGCGATAACGGAAGGTTCGGACAGGGCTGTCTGAACGAATGTGGTCAATGTGTGAACAACGTTGCCTGTACTAAGACTTCCGGTGTGTGTCCAGATGGATGTGCTGCAGGATATAAAGGTTATCTCTGCACAGATGGTATGTGTACTTTTCTTATTGACAGTGCTCTCACTTGATAATAATTGACACATTACTAACTTCTCGTGACTAGATATGTCGGCGTTTACAATTGCTTTGTTGTTTTGTATTTTGAATGTTTAAACTAAATGTATGAATTATGCGAATTACATTGTAATATTTACGCTACGGATGAAAGGTATTAAATAATACATAAATATTTAAGTTATATGTGAAAACAAACCATCTCAGATATCGTAATCCTTTATTTTACGCAAACAACTATGTATGCGATAATGAAAACAACGTTATGATTACAAAAATACAATTTTATTATGATTTCATATAACAGAATGCGAAAACCAATGGTATGGTCCTGGATGTCAGAACAGGTGTGGTTATTGTCAACACAAGGTGGCATGTAACAAGGTTTCCGGCGATTGTCCAGGGCAATGTCAACCCGGATATAACGGAACAATGTGCACTCATGGTAAATAATAACATTTAGTTTGTGAATACTATTGCGAACGTCCCTATGGAAAAAATACACCGTAGTCTTATTTTAAGAAAAAACAAATCAAACGATAACGACACTGCATTGGCGATAAACAAAAAGAACGACACCTTCGTTAATAATAATCAGTATGTGTTAAAAGATAAACGTACGATGTACGAAACTAGCAGGGTAAATTAATGCAGATCTGTATACGGCATATATGTAAGCCCACGGTTCGACTTTTGTTCCTATCATGAGGAGAAAATTTAAACACGCATTTTTTGTAATTACGCCATTCCTTTGTGTAAAAAAGTATGTTTTTAAAAATGAAAGTTATATAGTAAATATTGAGACATCGTTCATTTATAATTATATAAACGTGAGCGAAAATTGCAATCATTCGGTAAATTACTTTCCGTTTTATACCAGGTAGAGTTTTACTAGTTGATCGTTGGTGTTGTGTGAATGCGTTATAGTGAGTATCATGATGAGCAATATTCACCAACTGTCATCGTTCTAGTCAACTAACTGCACACATATATACAGCAGTCTTTGCTAATAATACCGAGACTACTGTCAGACAGAGGTTTGCATGCTAATTCGTATAGTTTGCCTTATGTTAATGAGACTAGAGTGGGCTAATAAATATAAATTTTCATTTTGAACTCAAAAAGACGATGTTGTTGTTTGAGCGAAAATTCTGAGAATATGTTGAAAATTGTAACTGTATGAGCCTTAAAGCACTGAACAGACACACTAGCTCTCTCCCCTGAGCACCAAATGTTTATGGTAAGCTTTTGTGATCGCCTTTTGTCTGTCGTTAGTCGTGCGTTGTGCGTCGTCCTTCGTCTTAATTTACCTTGTTAATATTGTAGTGGTAATATGTATTTTCCGATCTTAATGCCACGTGTTAGAAGATTCACCCTTATAATAGTTATGAGGTGAGTTCAAAAGTAGTTCACGTTGAGAAAAAAATATAGGTCACTTGGTTGAATAGACAAATAGCCTGTTTACACACTAGAAGTCACATTTCAAGTATTCGTGAAACTTGGTCTGAACATTTGTTCTAATGCTTTATCAGCTGATTTTGAAAATGGTTATGGTTAGTTGAAAAAAATGACCGCCATGGACGGACAGTATTCATTAAAAAACTACCATTACAAATTGTTAAATATATTCCAGAAGCCACAGTTTTTGTCGAATGTTCATAAAACTTGGTGGTCATAACATTTATTCTGATTATTTTTTGCAAATGATGTCGGTTCTTTGAAATCATTGCCACCAGAGGGCGGAGCAGTTTTCTTTATATTACACTAGTAAACATTGTTAGCAATCTATGCGTCACATTAATTGTATAATATCCATGAAAAATGGCCAGGAAATTTATTCAAATAATAAATCGATTGAGTTTGAAAATGGTTTCGGTTCCTTGCAACACATAGCAAATAAGAGGCGGAGCAGCGGCTTTAACGTGGATATGGTAAAAGCTTCTTAACTCTTTAAAAGCAACATTTTTAGTCCGATGATGTAACTTGCTCAGAAGATATTTTCTTATGAAATAAAGGGCCCATTAAAACAGGGTCTGGTCAGTAAAAAGAACAATTGAAGTCAGAGGGCGAGGTAGTTGTGTTTCTATGGCTATATTTAAACCCTATACAAACACTAGAAGTCAAATGTATTGCCTTTTTTGTGAAACTTTCACAGACATTGATTGTTATTTTATATAAGCTCAGTTCCGAAATTGTTTTGGTATGTATACTATCTATACATTTAAATTGGATGTGTTAATTTTGGCTAAAGTTAAACTTTTTAACACAGGTTGATGTTGCATTTCTGTGAAGATGATTAAAAGTATAAAAGTGATACCGATGCTACTGCAATTTTTATGTTGATTTTATGTTGATGATGATGGTGATGGTGGTATTGGTGGTGGTAGTTATGATGATGATGATTATGATGAGGCGGAGGAGGAGGAGGAAGAGAAGGGAGAGGAAGAAAAGGAGGATGATTCAGAAACATTAACAACAAACAACATTTCTAATCATATTGATTAACTCAAATTATATTTTCCCATTACACCACATCATTTAACTTATTTTTCAAGAAAGTCAAACAGTGCTAAAACAGTTAAAACACTTAAATGCTTTACTTGAATCCAACTTGACCTTATAGCCTTTATACGTATTATGTAAAGAGCTATATCATATCTTCACACTTGACAGATAAATATTAACAAGTGATCTATTGAATTGTGCAGCCTCTTGTGAAGGAGAGACAACCTTTATTACCTACTAGCTAAATGATATTTTTTAGTAGAGTTGTTCCCCTGTTAACTAATTTAATTTTCGAAGATTTACATTTGCATTTGTCTTTGTTGGAAATGTTATTTATTATAAAACTTTAGTCATAGTTATGTTCAATAAATTAATATGTATGACTAATTAAGTACTTTTATTCAAAGTTGTATTCTCAAAATTGATTGCAACATGCCACGATACAAAATATGTATGTGTTAATAATGTCACTTATATATCAAAGCTCTGTTATAACACAGTACTTAAACTTATAAATAGTATTATTCAATCATAGGATGTTTTTATGTATGCAATGACATGTCCATATTACACATTTTAAAATGTGAATAATCTAGGGGCTGCATTACTGACAACTGTTGAAAAGCATTTCTACCAAAAATCGTGCAACTTTCTTTTTTTCATTTAAATAAATATTTCTCAGGAGACTCATAACATTTTCCGAGAAAATACCTTAATCCCAAGAGACTCTGATTTCCAGGTATGAATTGATAATATGCGTATCTGCTTGTATTAAAGCATTTAAAACAGTCGGCCGACCTGCAGCCGGCATTGCCTACTTTTCAAAGTTTGGTAGGACTTTTGTTCCAATAATGTCATTGCCCACATACATCTAAGTATTAAAGGGTAAAATCTGATTGAGTAAAAGTCAAATTTATTATACACAAATAACAACATAAGATCAGATAAAATATTTGTGTACTCTCAGGTGAGCGCAACAGGTGACATTTTTGCCCTCTCTTTTTATTCGGGAATCAAACGTGTATTGTCAATATCCTGTCTCTTAAAGATGTCATATTGAAATGTATGGCTAAGGATGTAGGTACATATGTGGTTATTGTAATGACAACGCATAGGAGTCGGCGTCCGATAAATATGCACTGGTTTATACGGTTTAATGAGTACATTTTATGTTAATCACTGCACAGTTATAATATTACAAAACATTTTGAGTAACATAATCTTTTTCGAATGCGCGCTTCTTTCCCAACCCTTAAAGCAGACACGAAATACAATATTTTGCACATATAAACATTTAAATATTATGAAAACTGCTTTAAAGCTTTACCGAGTGTAACGTTAAAAATAATACAAAGCGTACATGTGAGAATGCTGTCCGTCCGTTTTCAGAAATGTTTCGAGTCACAATTGAAAAAAACCGTTCTCGGATTAATTTGTAGTTTGAATAAGAAGAAATACTCGAGTTCCACGTAAGCGATCCTTGATAGAACGCAAACAAGACACTATCAAATAGTTGGCATGACTTTAAATGAGAGACCCCAAACAATACAGTTGTTGTTTATTGACACGACAACTTTTCAAATAAAAATAATACCTGTGTACTTAATTAAAAACAAAATGTGTGTGTAGAGCCATTATATAAACTGCTTAATTTCCATATGTATTACATTTTCTTTTTTGAAATACGCTCTGGTATTCAGTTAATGAAAGACATATTGACGGATTGTTTGTATGCCAGTGAATATTATACAAATATCATACGTCATAAATGGTGACTTTCCAGAATATATCTCAAGAAAAGAAATCTAGAAGTCTATGAAAAGGACATTTCATAGTTACATATATCCTCGTAGCAAAACGTTATTTTAATTAAATAAATGGTCTTTAATAATATATTTTAATCATACTTATTTTAGTTCGCAGCATAACACAAATAATGTTGTACTTGCATGTACATGCAACCTGATAATAATCTCATTAATATATATCTTTTCTTTTATTGCCATTTTCCTATCAATGAAAAGTACAAAGTATTTGTTTTTCGTTGATGTTTACCTAAATAACTATGCTGTACTTTATTTTTTAGACATGCATATCATGAGCAATGTTCGTTTATAAAAAATCTAAACGTTACATCAATTTTATTGAAATGCTCCATTATTGTGTTTAAGCAACTAAGTTTGTCTTTAAAACTGTGCTAAAATAGCTTGCTTCAATGGATGGTACGGTCAGGGCTGTCTGACCAGATGTGGTCATTGTCTGAACAACGCTGCCTGTAACAAGACTTCCGGTGTGTGTCCAGACGGATGTGCTGCAGGATATAACGGTTCTCTGTGCACAGATGGTATGTTTAAATATCCGATTCCGATTGACATATCTATTACTTGAACTTCTGAATAATAATTGACTTTTTATTAAAATCTTGCTACTAAATACTTATCGTTTACAACGTTCTTTAACTGAACGTTTAAACTTTACATCAAACAAAAATCTGCGAATGTTAATATTACAATTACGCTTCAGATGCTTTACAAATAGGAACTTTCGAACATAATGCACACACGTATTGAATTGTTCTGGGATTAAGAGCAGGTATCGTTATTGTAAGAATGGTGTGGCATGTTTCAAGCTTTCTGGCGAGTACCCAGTGACATGTCAATCCGGATATAACGGGACGATGTGCATTGGCGGTATATTATTCCCATTTACATGTGTAAACTGATGCGAACACCTCATATACAAAATGCATCATATTAATATTTTAAGACGCTGACGTATTCTGTTACATCGACATTTTACAGTCTGATCGTATTAGTTTGCCTTATCTTATTGAAACTACGGTTTGATTGAATCATCAATGTAATATTTACTTGTTAAATCGGCTTTATCGGTTAACTGAGAGTATATTAATAACTGTAGATAAAATGCATATTTGATGAAAATTTTAAAAGTTGTTCACATACAGAATATATTGTATATAGTTTTCATTCCTCTTTTGACAATGGACTGAAGTGTCGTTCTACTACCTGGTAATGAATTGTGTACTCTAAATACACACGTATTTAAGCAAGCGGTGCGCGACACTGTTGTTTGTCAACATACATGTATATCACACATAAAATAATATGCAAATCTTGTGTTATAGACACTTCTGTTGGTTATAGTTTGAAAGCTGTATGCATCATTTTAGTTGATGTACATTTTAGTTTTACTTCTGCTGTAAAACGCCTTATTCTCTCGTGTGTAGTCTTCAGTAATTGTGAAGTAGCAATGCTGAAATGTTAAATGCTTGTTTAAAAACATTTTTTAAGACGTGACTGTGTCAAAGCAAAGTAATTTAATTGTGTCTTGTTTATATGTTCTCTATTCTTGTTCACTCCTGTGTGTTATATTTTATGTTTTTAAAATCGAAACATAATTATCTGTTTTTAAGAGGATTACATAAACAAAATTAGTATTTATTATTCTAGTATGTGATGTCGGTTTCTTCGGAGACTATTGTTCAACCGCATGTGGCAAATGCAATGGCGCGTGTCATCATATAGACGGCACATGTTCACAAGGCTGTAAAGAAGGCTTTACTGGCGATCTTTGTATGACACAAAGTAAGGAAGTCACTTTGTTTATATCAGTTTTCTTTAAACAATATGTTTAATAAAAAGTATCGAATGCAAAACAGCAAGATACTAAATGAAAATAATGTTCACAAATAGGTAAATACATTGAATTCCTCATTTCAGTGATTAAATCTGCGTTCATCGGACAAGCTGTCGGAGGTTCGGTTGGGGGTATTGTGGTCATCGCAATAGTTGTAATTATCGTATTTAGAAGGAGGCGATCAACACCAACAAAAAGGTGATGTGCGTGTTTCATTTTGTTTCAAGTAAATATTTTGCCATATGATGGTTATTACGCATTTCGCATAAAAACAAACATATGCTACATTGACCGTAATATTTACATTCAAAGAAAGTATATTCACTGAAGACATATACTAGACTTAATTATGAAATCACAACTTTTTTGTTCTTCATACTCCTTTAAACGTTTTGTAAAATTCATTTTTTATTCAATCGTTAACATAATATAGTTTGCAAATTAAATATATATTTTGACATACTCAAAATAAATGTATTTGTTTTAAATGGTTTGATATTATTTGTTGTACATATCATTTATGAAGACCATGGTTGGTGTGTATAAAATATATTTAAAACAGAGTCAATTTCAAAATTCGTTAAAGGTTAACCATTATGAAATAGCATTACACAAGTTCATAAAGATATGGTAAAAAAAACAAAAAATAGGTAAGGGAAAAGTTTGCTTTCAGGTTGGTACACCTGTGGTCCAATGTAGTTTTAAAGTGTTTCTTTTTATGGTAGTTGTACTAGGTACTAGTTGAGCATAAAAGGCGCCCAGCGAGTAAAAAATATATGAAATTTAGTTTGTGTTGTCGCATTTTATTCCTCGAGTTTAATTCTATTTTTGAAGAAGGACACAAACGTATCTATTTTCGATGTTGAATTATCCTGTTGGCTTTTAAAGATAACATATTTAGCTATCAATACTAAGGAGTTTATAACTTTTGCCGCATTGCAGAAAAATTTAATTAAAAATGTAAGTTCAATGTTTTCTTAACTTTCCAACTTGTTGTAAATAAAGTTTTGGATATTCATCTATCATTTTTGCATAAAATGACAATCCAATAATACATGAGTGCATACAGCAAATATCACGTAATGTTTACTGATCAAGATTGCATTTAAGGAGGTAGATATTGTTTGGTAAAATGTGCATAAGGTATTTATATTAGACGTTTCTTAATTTGGTGTCAATAGTTAATTTGACTGGTTGGCTGAAGATAGTTATTTGATTTGCGTCTGGATTATAAAGCGTGTCCATGTATAAAATTGTTTGAACTCTTCAGGATTTAGGTTTAGTATAAGTGGGTTACACACTTGTTTGCAAGATTGTGTATGTATTGTTATTTTATTAAGCATGTATATCGGTATTGTATAACTTAAATCGTTATCTTAAAATTATTTATCAATTCAACGGGTATAGTTTTCACAATTTGATGGTACTTAAATAAAGTCTGTTTAAGCTATTTCATAAATATTTATTATATCTTACAAACTGTAAACTTCTCTTGTTCTATTATCATATAAATATATAAATAAATACATAAATAAATAAATTGAAATAAACAAGTACATAGATAGATTTATGTTTCAATATATTGAATACCTCGTTTATTATAAATGAGTTATTCCAGATTTTTGTTTTGGTAGTTGTATTTCATCTTTTTCCAAGAGGGCACTGAACCATATACACAGAATATTTTTTAAGAACTCAGATTGTATGTGAAGATCTGTTATTTCTTGTTAATGATAAGTTGATTTGATGATCGACATTCCACCATTATTACTTGGCATATTGGACTATATGCTAATAAGGTTCGAGTCTGGTTGCACTATAAATCAAACTTGCTTTGAGGAATTTAAAGAATAGGTAAATATCTAACATTTTTTAAACCATCTTTCTGGCAGTTCTATGTGTTTTGTTTTCGTACCACTGAATTTTGAAACATAGCGATTTTTTTGTTTCATGACTTGTTGAGATGGAGATTAGGTAAAACTGTTATTTGATATTCAAGCTTTGGTATTGCATTTTTCTTCAAAACTGTAATTTGTCCAATTAACGAAGGTTTCTATCGTTTCCATTTATTCAAACCATACTTACAAGCAGGAATTTTTAGGAATATGAAGTGGTATTATTTCTGTTGTAGCAAAATTCTATTCCTCATTATGTGGCATGTTAGAGTCCCAGATGAATTGTTTGCCTTCACAAAACTCGATAAGGTTATTTATAAGAGCTCCTATTTTAAGGATTTTACATTCATGCCTGTTTAATGTTAGTCCGGATATTACTGCAATTTCGTCGATGAATTTTATAACCCCTTCCGTCTGTCTGTTAGTCCGTCTGCTCATCTGTCCGTTTGTCCTACCGGCATTCTGTTTTCCGGAGGTTCTTTACGCAACGCTTTAAGATATTGAGCTGATTTGTGGTATGTTGGTCTTCCTACAAAACCTATGAATGAAGTAAAAAAAATCGTTCCGGTCCATAGATTTGTGAAGCCTTTTGCTGATCTAAATTTGTGGCGAAGTTATGGGCCTTGGACTCAGTAATAATCTCTATAATAACCTTTTACTGGAAGTTTTTTCACAAAACACTATCAGATATTGTTTCCGGAAGTTTTATGCACTCTATCAGATATTCAGCTGATTTTTGGTATGTGAGTTTGCCATCGTGACCTACAGATTAAGTGTAAAATTCGTCCCGGCCAGTTGATTTGTGATGTTGTTATGTGCCTAGGACTTAGAAATGTTCACTATAATACATTTTCCGGTTTTGTTTCTACGCAACGCTTTTACACAATAAGCTGCTATTTGTTGTGTGAGGCTTCCTCCAGATGAAGTGTACAATACGTTCTTGACCGTTTTTTGTTTCGAAGTTATGAGCCTTGGACTTTGACTTGGACTTGGAGATTTTCGCTATAGATATTGAGCTGATTTTTACTTTAGGATGTGAGTCGACCTACATGACCCACAGATGAAGTGTAAAATTTGTTCCGGTGCATTGATTTTTGGCGAAGTTATGGGTTTGGACTTAGAAATTATTTTGTATTTTAAACTTTTTCGGATTTTTTTCACGCAAAGTTTTCATATATTGAACTGATGTTTGGTATTTCAGCCTACCTACATGAATTACAGATGCAATGTGAGTTTCGTTACGGTCCATTGATTGTTGGCTTAGTTTTGGGCCTAACTTTCTCTGAAATAGCTTATGAGGGACTTCAAAGCGCAGTAGTGGGCAATGCGTTCACGAGCGCAGCTCTTTTTATAAATGTTTAAAACGGTATACGTGAACCGTCTAGTATGAAACAGGCGTCATCATCGAACAGTGTCTTGTTTAGTTTTATTATACTGTTAACTTTTGTTTCAGGCACCAGTTAGACGACATTCATGTAGCAATTCAAAATGGAACAGATTATAGTAAGTTGCTCGATTTGTAAACATAATATTCATTTGAATATTTGCATGTGTGTATCCCATGTATCGGTCATATCACACATGTATTGCATAATTGTCTGAATTTGCAGCCATCGAACAAACGCCGACAACGTCAAAGAATAAACCTCTTAACAGTCAAAGAGGAAACATTTCAAACGCAGTGTATGCAAACACAGTGTCTCCAGAAGAAGACGGCCTTTACTACAACAGCAAATCACTACATAGAGAACGTAAGCGTACTGAAATACGTCTCATTGCTGTCGATAAACTGCGAGAATTCGTACGAGGCAACTACCAGTACGAAACAATCTTCCAGCAAGAGTTCGATGTAAGTATAACATGATTTGGTATACGTTTTGTTAGTACGTTGTTGTTATTTATGCAGTCGGCAATATTGACCATGCATGTAGAAAAATGTCGATGATGTTGTTTCCCCCCTAAAAAACATATATATATATATGTATATATATATATATATATATCAATTATAAATGTTGACAATCACTTTCAAAGAATGTCGATTTATCAAAATTAAATATTGCATAAACTTATGATTGACACCAATTCCAATGGTTAAATAAACTATTTTAATATTAACAAATCTATCGTTGTCGTTTTTGATAAATAATTGGCTTTTGAACAGAAAATACATTTTGGTCTTCAACATCCGACGATTGTGGCATCTGCAGCCACAGGCAAAAATAGATACAAAGAGATGTATGCATGTAAGTTAGATATTAGTAGGATAAACAATCAAAGACGCTTAAATATATGCAGTATTAAATAATGTTACTTTCTAATTCAAGTGTTATACACGATATATTTCGTTTATACAAAATGAATTATGTCTTTATTATATCACTGTAACATGCTTTTATTTAAGCGTTTTTATAATAATAATAATAATAATAATAATAATAAAAATAATAATAATAATAATAATAATAATAATAATAATAATAACTATAATAACTATAATAATAATTATTATTATATTTATATTGATAATACCAGTATAATTATTATTGTAATTAATCATATTCATATTTTTCTTCTTCTTGTTCTTCTTGTTCTTTTTGTAACTGGTATTATTATAATTTAAACAATAATAATTATGAATATTTTACATGATAATAATTATATTTATAATTGCAATATTTTATTTAATTGTATGACAATTTTGAATAATTTTTTTATAATAATGATCTAACAATCGTTGAAATACATAACTATACTAGTATTGCCGCAAATAAAAGCTCGAACTATTTTAACCAAATGTATAGCGTTTAAGAAATATAATTGGATCACGTGTTCGTCCTTGCAGACGACCATTCTCGAGTGATTCTCAGAAGAATCGCTGATGAACCAAATTCCGACTACATCAACGCCTGCCATGTCGATGTACGTGAGACATTTATGGATGACAATGAAGAGCTTATAAATAGTGCATTATACATATTTAATGAATATACACTTGTTAAATGAATTTGCTAACAAATAGTATTACATTGAAACAAAAAATATAAAGCCGAGTTATTTGACAATAGCAAAAACATGATTACAATATTTTAAGAACGTTAGCAGCGTTGTATAAATGCAATTAAGTATGAACCATCACTCGGTCAAGTATTTTGTGGTGTAAAACATGTGTATGAATGTATATTTACATTATTATCCGTAACGGATTATTATTCGAACACGTTTATACGTAATGTGTTAAGATGAATATCATACCAAAGAAAGTGTTAACGATCTTACTAATGTATTATTTGTTATTGAAAGAAAATATATGCCCAGCCTTTGTATATATTTTGTGTAGGGCTACATGGAAGAAAAAAAGTATATTGCGTCTCAAGGTAAAACAGTTTCTACACATGTATCAAAACATGATATTTTCATGTCAACGGACGATAATACGTGCATATGCATCAATAAAAAATAAATCTCGATACAATTAATCGGGGGATAAATTCGCTAGTATTAAATGTTACGCGGCTGATCAATTTTCTAAACAATATAATTATGACAATAAAAGAACGTATCATTACACCATATATTACCAGAAGGAAATGCTGTGCAAATGTGCCCCTATGCTTTGTATTATGCCTAACATTGACATGCCTTCAGGTCCGGTCAATCCAATGGTAGGCGATTTTTGGAGAATGGTGTGGGAACAAGACGTCTGTATCATTATTATGGCTACGAAACTCGTTGAAGAAGGAAATGTGCGTGTACAAATATCTGTTTCTGACTTTGAAGTCAGGGACGTGTACTCGAGAATTCTTTGGATAAAAATATGTCAATTGTTGCGTAAAAATCATGAACATTCGAATACATGTCGTTATGTCTTTTATTTTTTTCAATCATTGGTCATTTTGAGGATAACATAAAAATAATAATGTAATTTACGATTTAAATAAACAAAAAAGTAATAACGACGCACGTCAATTATTTCTTTGTAAAAGGTCACAAGTATTGCGAATTAAATTAAAATAAAGATTATATTATAAGTTTCAAATAGAAAAATAATTATAAAATATGTCAATTTACGTGAGGGATATGGCCTTTTGAAATTTGTGAAATGTTCATTAAGCAAGTTATATTTAATTATCACTGAATTGAGTGCAACATACACTATAACACACCTGTAGTAAAACTACGTAAAATATAGAAAACTCAAGCATAATTATTTTGAAATCGTTGTTCATAAAAACTTGCGTATTTCAGATGAAATGTTTGAAATACTGGGGAGAAAGCAAACCGATTATACACGGCACCTTTGCGGTGACACTTTCAGAAGAAAAAGAATATTCATGTTATACAATTCGAACGATTACTGTGCATGAAAAGGTTTGTTTTGATTCTTATACTTCCATGTTAAAATCTTAAATATAGCAATGCCGAAATAACTTTCGTTTTAAGACATATTTTTTAATATGTAAAATATTTGGTATAATAGTTCGATTTACATTTTTATTGAGTAAATATTGTTGCGGAGGCGTTACAATATTACTAGTGCGTAGTTAATGTACATAATGTCTTAAGTGAAATTAAGAAGTAGTAAAGGTCTATAAATGAGAAATCAATTGCAGGATAAACCACGTATTTCTCGCAACGTGACCCAGTTTCACTACACTGCTTGGCCCGATAAAAGCGTGCCAACCAGCAGCACAAGCCTCGTTTAATTCTGGAGAAAGATAAGGTGTCAAAAGAGAACCGCCAAACAACCATGGCTAATACATTGCAGGTAAAATAAGAAGTAACAGTCTTATTTCAGACTGTTGTTTAATGTGTGCGATGGGAATCATTTAAATTGCTGCACATTAAGACGTTGTATGTGAAACACTACTCATTTGATAACACACGTCTTCGTAACATTAATGGTTTCGATTTCGTTTCTTGACTGTATTTAGTGTACTTTATACCCTCCTTGCACGTTTTGGTTACACGTCGGGTAAAATATATCATTGGGAGAAAAGGAAGACTTCTATTGATCTGGAGGGCAGCAGGTCTATATTCAAATAGTTTGCATTTGTTTGAAATTCGAATACACACGATATCCAGACAACATTTGCAAATTTATCTTATTGTTAAATTTTACACAATATAACTCTGCAACAGCGTACTTAAATTAAGCAAGAATCTACAACTTCATTAACCTAAAAATGCTGAGCAATTTCATAAATCCAGTACCAAAACAAGAAATTCGAAAAATGTCATCGGTTAAAAATGGCTTGGTTTGATTACTAATTAGGTTTTGAATTGAGTAACGATTGTGTTTGTTTCTGCTGTCAGCGCTGGTGTTGGGCGCACCGGGACCTTCATTGCAATGGACTATCTCTACGATCAGGGAAAGGAGACCGGGAACATTGATATCCCACAGTGTGTAACCAACCTGCGTGCTCAAAGGGTCAACATGGTGCAGACTGCCGTAAGTGTACCAAGCCGATAAGTAGTTTCGTGATATCTGAATATTGAACACTTGTTCAAATCTTTGTTGTTGTTTTTCACAAAGAAGACACTCATAAAAATGTATTGATTGTACAGTTATTTCACTATAAAAGCGGCATCTTATTGCATGGAAAAAGAAAAGACATACGTCAAGACCGCGGAAGATGTTCGTTGTACATCGTAATTTAGAATTAAGGCGATACAATAGTATTTTATTAAAACATAATTGTCAAGATCGGCCATCATTCCAGAGTCAGTACCGATATCTGTACAAGCTGATGCTTGAAATGTTGGTACTGCCTTCCCAACCTGTGACTACCGAACAGCTAAGTGGAGATAATATGGCGCTCAAAGAACAGTATTTAGTAAGTTTGATAACATGGAATCGATATAATTCCCCGCGTTTGATTAAGACATGTTGATAATATCGCATTTAGGTTACTTTTCATGAGTTGTACGACACATTAACTATAAATTTTGAAATTCGCAACAGCACAACATGTGTTTTCAAAAACATATTAATATACATTAACGTTCCTTTGGAAACATGTAAAAAGAGAAACATCAGTGCAAACCAAACAATGTCAAATTGATAAAACGCATTAATAATAATATTATTGTGAGCCTTTCATTACTTAAATATCTAAAAAATCGAAACATGTATCAGGATTTAAGCACCGAGGAGTCACTGTTTCCAGACGAAGAGACGTACAAATCGGCAACGACCAATGAGAATCAGTCAAAAAATAGATCAATGGACATCCTGGCTGGTATAAAGAATTATACGTAGCATTAAATATGCACTATATTGCTCTTGTGGTTTTGTATTTTTGTGTATTGATGTGGATTAAATGTGTTCATTGACAAATTGTTTAAATTCGGCATGTTTGTTGAATAGTATGTTGGGAAGAAGGCAGTGTCATAATTACAATACAATTACATTAAAATATTGTTCATAAGACCTAATGTGATATATGTGCTTCTTAAATTAAAATGAAATTAATTTTCAGCTGATAATTATCGCCCATATTTGTCATCCCACATTCCGAACACGACCGATTACATCAATGCTGTCATAATGCCAGTAAGTGCTAAACAAACTGTATTATACATTAAATATTACTTGCTTCAATATTGATTTAGTTATATCAGTTTCAACACTGCATACATCTTTGCACTTAAATAACTGTAATAGTATTCGTCAAACATGGCATTTACGTATGTTGTTCAAATGTTGATTGACTACGATTTGTTATGATTTGAATTTGGTCTGCCAATATTCAAAGACAGTGTTTTGTGTACTATAAAATAATGTCAATATTTAACATGCTTCAAGTTATTTTATGAACATGCACTTTTAAACCGCTGTCTTGTTCTTAGTACAATTATCTTAATTTATTTTTTATGGACGTTTGCAAAAGAATTTGTATCCAGATTAACTATAATTGACTATGTTTCATGGTACTAGATTTTGTCTTTTGTTTGTCTTATTTGCCAATGAATCAATGTTGAAAATAAGACATTAATATTTATTTAATAGTGATTATAGTTGCTGTCACCCTCATTATCTTTAACAGCCACCATCCGTATCCGCATTAGTTTAATATGCTTCAAACGTTTCCAAATTCATTTTATTTGGCAGTATAAAAGATAAAAAAGACACTGTTTAGTTAACTATGCAAGTTTCAATGAATACTCAAAGCCTAAAGATCATAATAAAACCATGGTTGACCACTGTACTAAATCATTTTTTTTAAACCACACGGTCTAATTGTAAACTATAAGACCTTGCAAAGTGATTGATCCTGGTCAATCGTTAGTCGACAGTGGCTCTATAAGGCGATTAACCACGTTGCCAATTAAACATGTTTGACAAGTGCACTGATTTTTTGTAACATACTGCCTATGACAGTAGCAATGTTATGGGTTCTGCTCTGTATATACCTCCACATTTCATATAAAGTTTACCCAGTTTATTATGTGATATATGGCATTCATATATGTTCTTATGTGTACTTGGAAACTAATCTGAAATATTAAAATAACACATATTAAGTAAAAGGTACATATAGTCAAAGAAATCAACATAGCAAGCGATTAATCACGATGGTTTAAAGACCATGTTTAACCTTAGTCATCTAGATGATAGTAGACAGCGTCATGAAACATGATGAGCAAGAGCAATTTGTAAATTCACAACGGTCTGCAACCATGTTTACATGTGTTGACTGTGTTTATTTCATAAAAGGTCCAAAGTTCATTTCTTATGTTTCTGTGCTGCAAATATGAATTTAGACGTTTTTAACCGCATTTAATTAAAACGCTTAGATACATTAAATACTAATCCTTTGATTTGCTTCAGAGTTTCAAGCTGCCGACTAGATTCATCATCACACAAGCTCCTCTAGAACACAGTTTTGTGGACTTCTGTAGACTGATATGTGAAAAGGAAATTGCACTGATTATTTCCTTTGATGATTCCATGTCTGAGGTGAACAAAATACGTATGGCCTTGTATGATGCACTTGAAACCCGATAAAAACGGGTGGAATTCATTGCTATCACTTTGTTATGCCAATTGAAAGATATGGGATAATGGAAGCAACTTAAAAATACTTTAACAAAACTGCAGTCAATTACGAATATGTGTGTATTTCGGTAATATTATTAAACTACAGAAAGATTAGCAGAAAATCAATTATTGTTTTCCAAGAAACACAGGATCCTATCTTGCAACGGTAAATGAGAATGTTTAATTTATTTGCAGGAAGAAAAATGTCTTCCAGGCGAAAACGAAACAAAGTCGATTTCTGGTATAAGATTGACTGGTGTATCTTGTGAACCGAAAGACGGACCAGACTTTTATACAAGATTGTTTGACCTAAATCTTAAACAAAAGGTAATCTTTGTCCCACTTTCATACACAGTTGACACTTTATATAACTCAAGAATACTTGTTAAAGTCTGGTTAATTGTTTATTGCTAGCTAAGGGTGTACGTGTCGAAGGCAGGACAACACAGTCATTTGACGTTGATCTAGAATCAAATTGGTTTATTTCGTAACCCGATTTTGGTGCGAAGAATATACAATCAACATTTAATTTAGTTTGAAGTTCTAAAGAATCTTTGAAGCATTTTTAGCTCATCTATTTTTTTTTAAATACCTATTGTCATCACCTGAGCGTCGGCGTCGCCATCCGGTTAAGTGTTGTGTTTAGGTCCACTTTTATCATATACATTTGAACTTGGTACACTAACTACTATCATAAGGGGACTGAGCAGGCAAAGTTAGTTAACTATTGCTGGCATTTTGACAGAATTATGTGACCTTTTTATACTTAAAAAATTGAAAATTTTGTTAAGTTTTGTGTTTAGGTCCACTTTATTCTTAAAGTATCAAAGCAATTGCTTTCATACTTGTGCAGGCAAAGTTATGTAACTCTGACTGGCATTTTGACAGATAATGACCCCTTTTTATGCAGAAATTTGAAACTTTCGTTAAGTTTTGTGTTTTGGTCCACTTTAATCCTAAAGTATCCACGCTATTGCTTTCAGGTTTTGAACACTCGCTAACTATCATAATTGGACTGTACAGGAGAAATTGCACAACTCTATTTGGCATTTTGATGAAATTTTTGCCATTATTTCACTAAGTAACTTTGAATATTTGGTTCATTTTTGTGCTTAGAGTCTCTTTACTTTCAAAGTATCAAGGCTATTGCTTTGAAACATCAAAAACTTTCATACTATCATGAGGGTATTGTAACTGGCAAGTTGAATTTGACCTTGACCTTTGAATGACCTTGACTCTCAAGGTCAAATTATTAAATTTTGCTAAAATTGCCATAACTTATTCATTATTGATCAGATTTCATTCATACTTTGACAAACCAACACTTACCTGACATACCACAATAGACTCCAAACCATCCCCCACCACCCACCCAAGAATCTCCCTGTCCCAATTTTTTTTCCATTTTGTCTTATTTTTAAAAGACCATCTAATAAATGACCACACCCTCACACTATACCAACCCCCCCTTCCCCTCTCACCTCCTCCCGACCCCCTACCCCCTACCCCCCCAAAAAAAAAAATCATGGTTAAAAAAAATAAATATTTATTTTTATTATTTGATTTTTGAAAGACCGTCCAACCACCGCACCCAAAAATCCCCCCCCCCAACAAAATAATTTTTGTTTCATTCTGTTTTTTTATTTATATATATATGTTATAAATGACCACACCCCAACACTATACACTTTTTGATTGAAGTATTAAGATAGATCCCTTTACTTTTAAAAATAAAAAATAAATGAGCGGTCTGCACCCGCTGTTTACGTTTTCATATCAATGTGCGAATTGTATGCAATACCCAGAAGTCAAGGCTAATGGATAAAGAACAACAATTAAATTATAATTACTAATCAAATACCTACAATTTGATCATGCATTCCGGTATACACTTTTGACGTTATGTAAGCTGTTAGTTTGCTGTTCAAATACGTTCATCCGCTCATTCGTCTTTTAGTCATCCCAAAATGAAATACTTCAACAACACGTAAAACATTATCGTTACACTTAGAAATTTTATTTAAATTGAAAATGGAATATTTTGCGCGACTCGTAAATTCTGCAGATGTAAAATGTCAGGTGGCTGTTACTAAAACAGAAGTGCACTAAGTAACTCAATTTCTTGAAATGTACATAAGACATAATCATGAAATTCTTTATGCACCCGCGAATAGCTCTTTGACGGCAGTACAAAAACTGCTGTTCACTTAAACATTTACGAATTCATTCGTCTGGCACATTAAAAAAAACACACGTAATATTGCTAAACTAAAGACGTGGTCAGATAAAGTGCTATTTCCAATTGTTTTAGAGTGTGCAGTGTTTGTCGTACTGTTTTATGACCCATGTTTTCCGTGCAATAATACTAAGCAGTGTTGACTTTACAGACACACAGATTTTCACAGATAGTGTACACAGGTTGGTCGCAAACGATGGAACTGCCCCAGAGTCCTCGATCATTTATGGATCTGTTGCGCCACGTACGAAATGTTACAGGAAGTGAAGCCCCCATCCTAGTCACATGCCTGTAAGTTAATTAACTTATCCATGTAAACACATTTAAGCTAACCCTAACACTGCATTACATTATGTATAAAATGTACTTGTATATTTTTATACAATATAGTGTATCTGTTGTAATAAATAATATTTAATTTTATGATAATAATAATTAAAGTTATATGAGACGCATCTAACAGTATATTCTATGTTTTCAGTATCTATCGCAACCGTTGTTTATTTTTGGTGTTTTTACTTCATATACACTTAAGTTAGTTAATGCAGCATCAACATGCTAAAACAATATCCCGGAAAGAGAAAAATAATGCATTTGAATATCAACCGTACTTTCGTTTGACAACTGATCATGCATGCACGATGTGAACCTAAATTTAGTTTTAGTGCAGATTCGTTCATACGACACTAAGACACACTTTTGTTTTACGGATCATTTTAATTTCCTGCAACGATATCAATTCATACGACACACAAACACTAACTCCAATCCTAATAAAAAGACAGTTCCGCTCGGCTTAGAGGACTGGGATAGTCATGTAAAATATCGAATATAATATATATTTTTTATAAACAACTGGTAGCAAGATGAGTTGCAGATAATTGGTCAGCTACCACATTTGAACTTACTCTTTTGATTTGTTGATTCTTTTCAGCTCAATTTAATAATGAAAAATGCGCATAATATCACTTTAATCATGATGAATAATTGTTTAGCTGTAACTCTGCCATTCGTACCATACTCATTTCACATACTTAATATGGGGCCTGTACTTCTTACTACATTGGAATATTGTAAAAAAACTAATCAACTGAGATTTTGTAATTAACAAGTGTGATGTACTTTTTCTACCCCTATTTAAATTTGATCAAAATATATCGACATGAAGCACATGAAAACATCCGTTTTCTTTGCAGGCGAATTACACGGTTTACATACAAACAATTTACTTGGCGTGGGGATTAATGAACTCCTTAAATTCAATATTATATCAGTCTGCTTCAATGTAGTTAATACACATATGCAAATGAAATTCTGCATACCTTAAGAAAAGGATTATATGTTATGTAATTTCTGTATTTTTTTAAATTGCCTTTCATAGATTGTATTGATATTCTTACTGTAGTTATCATATATATGATATTTAATGTGCAGCTTCAAACTAGTACTAAGGATTTTTTCAGCAGTCTGGAAATAGTTATGAGTGAACCGAGAATATAATAATCAATCATTTTGAGAGATTTAAATATTTAAAATAATGAATTTGGGCCTTTCTCTGTGAAAAAAGTGTTTAATGCATGTGCGTAAAGTGTCGTCTCATATTAGCCTGTGCAGTCCGCATAGGCTAATCAGGGACGACACTTTCCGCTTCTATGATATATTTCGTATAAAGTCTTTAAAAAGTCTCTTCTTAGCAAAAATCAAGTTAAGGCGGAAAGTGTCTACCCTAATTAGCCTGAGCGGACTGCACAGGCTTATCTGGGACGGCACTTTACGCATATGCATTAAACCCCCGTTTCACAGATAACAGCCCATATGTAAAGTTAGAAACTCTTCTCGTCAGATGAACTACTCATGACAGTTTTACATATCATGCATAAATAGTAATGGCGCCGACAAAAGCGGTCTGTTCGTTGTCATATGGACGCTTCTGGAACACTTGGAGATTGATGGTGAGGTCAGCATACCACGTGTCGTCAGACACCTGAGGCTGAGGCGAAAACAGATTATACCGACCTTCGTAAGTTTTGAAGCATATTTTAGTACACATAATACACGCAAAGCAGAGAATTACTCAATTTACCGTATTCAGATACTATTTGTTATAAAGATCATTTCAATATTGTTACCCGATCACTGACAGACTGACCGGACGGATGAGACTCCATATGACTTGCCCCGTAATTGTTAGTTCAGACTTGACTATCTCGCATTCGCAACTGTTTTGTAGCTGTTTCGTATTTTGGCATATTAACACGAGTAAGTGAATGTTTCGGTTGTAAAATGATTTGAAGTAAAACAATGTGTATGTTGTAGGACCAGTTCAAGTTTTGTGCAGATTGCATTGTGCTGGATGATGCGAACACATACGCAAATTTTTAGAAAGTGTCGTCATAGATATTACATAAAATTGAAAGGATGTGTCTATACTGGACACGGATGATATGTCATTTGTGCGTTCGCAAATGTAAAATATAACGCACGCAGAGCAAGAAATACCGTAGATATTGGAACAGATGCTTAATTGTTAAAAGGTTTAGCATGTTTTGTTATTGTATTATATTTGTCTTACATTTATTTGCTTCGTTATACTTGTTTATTTGTAACCATAAAGTGTACAGCAATTAGGTATTTGTTAATGCTTAAAGGTATTTTGTTTCTATGTCTATATTTACTTTTCCATCAAATTTATTATTTAATAAAGCTTACTTATCAAATAAAACATTTTTTGCATTTGTTATCAATATGTCAGCATACAAAATGCAGATGAAATGAAAGGACCAGTATTGCAAACAAAACTAAGCGAATGAATGGTGCACGGTGTTTACTTGTGTTGGGCATATTCAAAAATTAAAAACTGTTGCGTGTTACATGATCTGCTTGGTTTGTTCATTTGACGAAATCTCTTGATGATTCATATGGTGTTAATATAAGAACGTTTTATATATGTTTAAATCTTTGTCATTTACAAGCAAGTTGTCATTACAATACTGTTGACATTTTATGAGGATTTATGCATGCAACTAATAATCTTAACAATACATAGGACTTGCATTACTATGATAGAAACAATATTCTCGAGTTGGTAAGCTCTCTTATTGAGTTACGAACATTCGAACTGCATTAACAATATACAATAACAGTCATCTGTGTTTAGTTTGTAAAAAATGAAGCGTAACACACGAAATAAGCGATATCGGAAGAAATTACTAAATACAATTATAATTATTATTACATCAAACATTCAGTAATGATGACTTCGTTTAGTTTGGAACTGTTGGACTGTTTTTACGTTAAAGACTAAAGATTTAAAGTATTAAGTATTTGACCGTTTTGATTATTTGAGAGTTGGTTACAGAGTTATGCATCATTTCTGTTATAAAAATATATGTATTTTATATAAAGTTACGTCACAATATTAGAAGGATATAACGATTTTAAACGGTTTACCATAGAAAACATCATACAAACTTGTAGGTCGTTTATCGAAAGTCACAACTATTGTTTTACTTATATTGAGTGTTAATTTGTAAGTATTACACTGTTTTTCCATGTCATTTAATATAATTGGACTTATGTGGAAGAACTTCAAATATGACGTGATAATCGGCGTAAGATAACGGCATTGTAATATTCGTAATCGCTATATGAATACAGTGCTTTACGTGTGGAAACAAACTTAGAGCGTATTTGTTATTAAATTAACTTTTGCCTCGGAAGTGATCGACATAGTCATAGCATTAAGCATAATCAATTCAATTTAAATGTAAGTTATTATCAAAGCTGTAAACCATTTTTTGTTTGTAAACAATTGAATGAAAAACATAAATGTTCATTATCGGTTTGTGGTGTATTGAAAGTTTGTTCACGTAATTCATTTTATATATTATGTTAAAAATCACGTTTTTTAAGGTAATTAAAATGATTGAGCATTTCATTTATTTTTACTGATCTGTATTTTAATAGGTTTATTTAAGTGTTTTCCGAAAGGTTTTTGAATGCTTTCCGGAAATCGTATATAGGCGTGTGCTTCCAATAATCGTATTGCACATCTACGAACAGAATTGTATGTTTTTCCATAATGTACACATGTTTGCCTGTTTGTGTTGGGTGTTTTCTTGTAAAATTGATTTATGTGCGTTTAGGAAATTTCACTTTGCTGTTTTGCAAGTGATGTCAGAAATGTCTTGAACTTGTTGATGCTTTTGTTTATTGTTAATTAATTGTTATACTTTGCCAAAATACATCACCACTATTTTCATATTGATATTGCGTGTAAATGTCAATTAGATTTTTAAATACTTGTATATTTACATCTATTTACACATTCATCGTTTTATCGTTATCAAATACTATTGCTTTTATCTATGTTGATTTGTCTCTTGTGTGTTATGCACTACTGATATTGTTTATCGCGAGAAAATTAAACTACATTGCAGCATTATCCGAGAATTTGTTCCTTCCAAGAATTTCAAATGCATGAATGAAATTCCAATGAAACGTGTCGTTGTAAAGTGTTTACCCATCTTATATCCGAGCAAACCGCCGTTAGAAATGGTATGATTGACTGATTTGCGGATAATGGTTTAATGCTCGGCCTTGACGCTCAAATGCGGTTCATAAATTCATGAATTTCATTCATGAATATACTTTGTTATTATCCTCTCAATGTTTATTTTTACAAACAATTTCTTGAATTTCTTGAATATAATGCTTATATAATAAAAGTATACCATAAGACGCAATATTGTTCTTTTTAGTCTCAATTTCTTCAAACAAAAGCCATCTGGATCTCTTGAGACTTTTGACTTGGTAGAATGTAAGCACAACCAATACCTGTTCTATCTAATTTAAATACTATGCCCAAATCTTTTACGTTTACAATCAATGCTTTATATTTAAATATATATTTAAAACGTATATCTATGTTTACCTAACAAAACATTATCTAATTGATTAATATATTCTAGAAAGTCCATCTAATTAAATTTTCGCATAAAGCTCAAGACATAGTAGTTATGAACCGTTTTGGGGTCGCGGTCACAGATTTCGAAATTTTAACGTGGACCCTTAGTTCAAGATCAAGGTCATAGGGGTCAAAATATTATTCCCATGGAAAGGTCTTGTCCAGACACACATGCGTACCAAATATGAAAGCAATATCTGGAGGGACACAAACGTTATGAGCTTTTTTTGAATCGCGGTCGCAGATTTCGAAACCTGAATGCGGACCCCAAGTTCATAAATTTCATGCGCATGGAAAGGTGTTGTCCAGATACACATGCGTACCAAATATGAAGGCAATGTCTGAAGGGACACAGTAGGTATGAGCCTTTTTCGAATCGCGATCGCTGATTTCGAAACCTGAACGTTGACCTCAAGTTCAAGGTCAAGGTCATAGGGGTCAAACATGTTATGCACATGGAAAAGTGTTGTCCAGATACACATGCATGCCAGATATGAAAGCAATATCTGAAGGGACACAGTAGTAATGAGCATTTTTCGAATCGCGGTCGCAGATTTCAAAACCTGAACGCTGACCTCAAGATAAAGGTCAAGGTCACAGGGTTCGAACATTTTATGCGCATGGAAAGGTGCTGTTTAGATACACATGCATACCAAATATGAAATCAGTATCAGAAGAAACACGGTAGTTATGAGCCGTTTCGAATAGCGGTCGCAGATTTCGAAACATGTACGCTGACCTCAAGTTCAAGGTCAAGGTCACAGGGGTAACAAATTGTATGCACATGGAAATTGTTCACAGGCTTTTTAATGTGTTTGAGTGCTTTCAAGAGATACGATGAAACAGTATTCAACATGTCATCGTATGTGAAGTTCATGTAGATAAGATGAGGCCTCCGCTGTCAAATGAGAGGCATGCGATTTCATCGTCGTACTTACTCTTAGATTTCAAAATTTCCTTAAATTAAGATACATCATTAAAATACACTTATTTCAAATAGTAAATATTTTTAAACGTTAAAGTTGAACTTTGACCAAAGAGTACAAATATTAGCATTAATATACTGTAGTATGAGTCAATACTCATTATAATTGAATTGTGACTAAAGGCCTTAACCAATGTAATACAAATCTTCAAAATATTATCACACGCCGTTATTCTCAAATGAATACAAACCCAAATATGAGAAAACACTACACAGATCTTATTTCTTTCCTTCCGAATATAATTTCAACTGCGAAACGTCTTAAAGCTATCAGTCCGAACTACTAATGAAACAAACTAAACAACAACTATATTGTGCGATTTACGAGGGTACATACATAGTTGCCACATGTGCACACAGTTTCAAAACAATCATGTAGATCTATATCATAAAGATTATACACTTAATACAAATTTTAATACACAGTAAAACGTATACGGTGAATGTAATAACATTTATAATTCGAGCATATATATATGCTTAAGTATTATCTGTTGTAAATTTACCTTGAATATATGACTAGTTAAAGACGAAAAATGTCAATTTAAAATAATTCTACTTTTCGCTGAAGTTAATTTACTTTAAAGATTAACGACATATTTAACTATATATAATTCTCGATAATGTCAACACGACTTACTACGCATTCACTGCGAGATAGTGGATACACTCATGTGCGTACTCAACAAACATATATGATAAAAATGGGCGCGAATTCTTGATATAAAGGAAATACAAACTTAATCCTAGCATTCTTGGATATAAAACAAAAAATATAAGCAACGTTCGTATACAACATGGAAAGACTTGATTTTCCTACGAAGACGATCTAATCAATTAGCAGCTTGCGAGCTACTACTGGTTCAAAACTTAAAGTTTCGTTTCCATCTAGACAAAATATTGTTTAAATGACCATTATATTAATGGCTTTCCGCTATGATTGTTTCATATCTGAAAGAAGTACATTTGTAGTATCTGCCAATCGTCTAGATCGAAACCTCGACTTAACTAGCTGTTATTTTTGCTCTTGTAATCCAATCCGGACTTAACGTTATATCTATTTGTCATAAAACATATTTAAAGCTATTTTTGGATATTATTTTCACGACTATCATTGAATAAAATAGGTTTTGTATTTTGATTGTTCAAAAAAACTTTATATACAAATAGTGCAAACCATTCCCATAAGTTTTAACAATTATATTAACTCTTTCCGCTACATGCAAAATTCAGCTGTGAGTTAAATATCATTCCAGATGGCAGTAACATCTAAATGTTTTACCGCACAATTATCAACCTTTCTAAGTAGATGTGCCCTTCAACGGACATACCATAGCATCTACAACTTGTTTCCGAAAACCGTCCAATATATGTTACTTCCACTTCCGCGAATGTACCATGTACACTTTGGCTAACTTCAGGGAGCAATATCATACATTTTCTTGTCACTTCTGGGATTGTTTATCTGCTAACGGGAATGATATCATGCCAATTGTTCTCAGTTTGGGAGCCAGCTTGTCTCGATAACCGCGAGAACATACCCTTGGTCTGTTTGTCAATGTAATTAATCAAATTGCAGTTAAATTCTACCTGTTCATTTCCAAGAAAAGCCAACACTGGAATATCATGTTGATTATCTACATTAAAGCTACAACTTTCTATAACATCTCTATAACATATACTACTTGCATCAGCAAACTATTTAACACACACACGCACACTTGACTGAGTCGAATCCGTTGCCGCTGTTGTTTAAATGCCTACCGCGTTCCTTTCAGAACGTAATTTCGAAAATTGATCGCTTTGGCACATGACGGAAGCGCTCGAAGACGCTCTAGCATTTATGCCATCGCTTAAATGTCTAGTTATCAATCTTACTTTGTTTCCAATCACACTTTGAAAAGGCTTTATCTGCCCTAACCTGATAGCTACGAATCATACTAGAACATACTGGAACTACTTTTTGTCTGGTTTGATGTATTTGATATATTTTATATCGAATCTACATTTGTCTAAGTATAGCCACTCTGTTTTAAGTTATGAAAAACTGATTTGTATGCATGTCGAGCACTGGCTGAGAAGGATATTAACATACATCAATATTCGGTCATTAAAATCCAAACTCCCGCAGTATTTTTTTAAAGTCATTTGCATATTCACAGAATGTTAGGAATTATACATGACCGGTTGTGTTTTTGCCAAATTGAAGCGTATTTAACAAACTACACTGCTTGATAGTATATTCTTAGCTTAAACTTAAACATCTCCTATGTTTTATAAATGTATCGTTGTGATATATTGCTCACATCGAAAGTACCGGTAAACAAGAAGGACATTTTCCTCAAACATAACTTCAGGGAGTAAAGTATTTTAAAATGTAACTTTAAACTGGTGAAAGTGTGCATTTACGTTCTACCAGTTTAGAATGTTCATATTAAATGCCGGTGTTGGCGGATTAATAGCCTTTTGAATGCAATTATAATTTAAAACCACGCATACCGAAAATAAAGTTGCAAATAGTTGTTAACCATCATTGACTTTACTCTCGCTCAGCATTTGTTTTTCAATGGAGAATGATCGTTTGATACTATAAAAGCACGCTCATAACCGCAACATACTACATCTTCAATATACTTACTATCACTAGTTTCAATGGTTATTCAGTAGCAGACCCACTGTATTGCGATTAGAGGTTAACCCATGTATGCCTAGTGGACTCTCCAATCCTTCTAAATTGGATCAATTTATTTCCAACTTTAGGGATGTCTAGTATATATATTTATATATTTAAAATATTTCGTACATAAATTCATTTAAGCAAACAGCGCAGACCCTTATTAGACGCCGCTGTTTGCCAGGGACATTTTTCTAGTCGCTAGACATAAATGGGTTAAGTTACTGGTTTCCGGTATGGCCTGTTAATCGCGCCACGCGACATTTCCGCCTTAAAATTGTTTACTTTCCAGCACCTCTATCGTGTACTTTTAACAAAGTATTCTAAATATTGCACCTCTGATGCCCTGTGCTCTTTTAAATCGGGACTTTTCATCAACAATATTATTCATTTAAGTTAAATGTTCATCAATTTTGAGTATACGATGTTTCCATGTATACGAAAATACTCACTTCTATAAAAAGCAACACAATAATAATTGCAGATGTGATATGTCAAGGGATTAACGCAAATATCAACAATATGAATTACTATCAAATGCAACCGTCCGAAGATTAAGAGTCATAAACATAAGAAAAATCTACGTTTCCTAAAAATAAGAGGCACACCAAATGATTATTTTGTCTTAAAAGATTGTTTACACATGTATAGTGTCATTAAACTTAGAGCTAATATGGTAAACACTTAAAATTGTCTCACCATTAGACGATGATTGTATAATTAAGCGGCTATCAAATAGTTGCCACTCTAAACCGCAAACATCAGTCAATTTAGTTTCCTCACATCATTTTCCTTGTTTTGACAAAGTTTTATCATAAAAACTTCAGTAAAAAGCATAAGAAAAATACGTTGTTATTGGTATATTATCAATTGTTATCCACTCATGATAAAAATATATAAATTTGTCTTCTGTAGTATTTGAAGTAATTATAGAAGTTACTGTTGGTCTAGTATATATCAGTCTAGTGTAATAATGAAAAGTTTGTTCGTCGCTTGTTTCTGATTATTCACTATCTTTGATCATGTGGGATTATTTGGTTCTCTTTTTATAACCGGTATCTGCGATTATAACATTGGTCTTTTGCCCTTGCCACTTTGTTAATTTTAGTGCTATGCGATTTGAAAAAAGTGTTTGGCCGACAACAGCCCCAGGCACATTATTGTTGATCAAATGCCAACTTTTCTACGCTCCATTGAGCTGTTTCTTATTGCTTAATAAGAAGGATTGGTTACATGTAGTGTTCTAGCTATTGTGTAAAGTGGAACTAACATAAATGGTAATTCGAAGATTAATGTCAGATTTTTAATGCCGACATTTATTTCAAGCACTAAACAAGTCAAATGTCATGTGTTCAAAGCAATATGCCTTTTGAGAAAAACTAACTGTGTATGGTAAAATCGTTCCTAAACGACCCTCGTATAAAAGCATAAGTATCGCATAATTCGTTGCGTAGGATTGATTTAGTTTGTCTGATTGTAGTTGAACATGTTTATCAAAGAGAGTTAATTTCAATGGAGCTACTATTGCGGAACAAGATTTAACCTTGGTCAATATGGTATGGCTCGGACAAGTTTATCTGACAATTCCATATTAAGTATTAAGTATAAATTATGTTCTATGAAAACCATATTTACCTTTCCACTATCGTATTATTAATATTACAATATATTTCGCTATTGTTTTGATTGTGATGCAATAGTGAACACAAATACGCACATAACAACGAATATGGGATGGGAACACGATTTAGGCGTTTTAGTCATCTTAAAACTATTTGGAGTAATGCTGACAAGATATAATGACGTAATAAAACGTTGCTGTGAGCCGAGGAGCTTCAGCTAATGTTGCTGACATATAAGCATTATATGTATTTTTTCGGTCCGCTAAATAAATGATACAGTTTTTACACTTTCATCCTTTACATCTCTTATATACATAAAAGGAAGTTAGAAATTTCAAAATAAAGAGAACATTAGACAGAACAATGGTATGTCGATTTTAATCCCGAAAAGCATGAATATATATGATAAAATACAGAAACAATATACCAATCCATCAACCCATTCAACTTTATCAAATAACTTTAATGCCATGAACATATTGTAGATATCAACGACATAGCATGGAAACGACTGTTAATTTTATATTATGAGCCGTATTTAATACTCGGTCGATTATCCTTAGAACATATATACTCTTCATTCATAATTGTTTTATTCGAATACTTGGGTGTAACATTGGCTAGTTGTTATCAGTATGAAAAAGTGGACGTAGCTTATACGATTTATACAAGTACGCTGCGCGCATAGTGTAGGGTTGAAAAAAAACGTATTCAGTAAATGCGTAACACAACAAGATTCGCTTAGAAGTATTAAATAAGCGGCGCGAATAACATAACTAGTTATATTGCAAATGATGTACACACACATTATAACTACGTTACTCGAATGTAGTGCTCCCGATTAAGTCGGAGCGTAATATGTTCATATCCGTTCATAGCGACAACAATACATGACTCGAGAAATATGTCTATCGAACCAAGAAATGCTGATTCAACAGACGAGACGATAAATGACGTTATACGCAACTGCAAAGTTGAAACTCCACCCACTTGTTGGCAAATGGTGATGATACTCATATAAGCACTTATAGAAAGCGTTGGCGATTGTGATCCAACTTTAAAGTATGTAGTTTCCCATTTTTATAAGAATTATACTAAACTTATTAATAAACAATACAGTTCAACACATAGAATTTGTAATGTATTTATGAATAATGATTCAGGCTTTTAATTGTTGTGTTTTTCGGAATTTCTACCTATTTATATATATTCACTTAACACTGCTTGTATGCATGTATACACATTACTGTAGCAAATACGTTTTCTACCCTTTTAATACGCTTGTGCGGAAAATTCCGATTGTAAGCCATAACAATTAGCTGGTTTATTTACAGTGAAATGATCGGATTTACTCGTATATACTATATCATAGGTCTCTTGCGAGAGACGTAAACAGACGCTGCATTGCAGACTCAGAACTATATTCAGTAAAGCTAATGAATATCTATGTATTTGAAATAGTGTTTAATCAAAATAACGGAGCTGTTAATTACACAATACGTGTATTTCGATGCAGTTTCTTTACACTTAAAAGTAAGCAAACGTTCTGATACTAAGCTTAATTTCATCTGAAACAGTTTCTCGTCTTTTACAACTATTATCTCTAAATGTAGGTCTTTGTTTCTCTATCTTCTCTATCACAGTGTCTACACTATGCCCCATTATGGGACCGTCCTTCGTTAATAACTGTTTCTGTCATGCTATGCATCTTTTTCCCTATGAAGACCTATAACACACATTTGAAATTATTACGCTAATAAATTGCATCGTATCACATTTAAGTCATAGTTCATTGATGTCAGATAATTTAAACAGTACATGTATTTATGCAGCACAATAAATACGATTGTACCTTTCGTGCTAATAGTAATCATGTCATTCTGTTCTAAATAATACTTTTTATTCACGAAATAACATATGTTTCAACCAAGATCGATGCGTTCTAAAACGTTCTAAACAAATCACATTAGCGGCACCAAAACTCAATACGAATGCATGTAGATATATTCACATTTTGAACTTGAAAACAAATTCGCTATAATTGATAGCTGATTTAGATTCGCAATGCTGCCATTCGAATAATTCTAAAATTGATCACTAAAATAACGCCTGCTTTTTTAAGGTGAAAGAAAAGTTGTACTTCAAGGAGCTACACTGTCGACAAACCAATCAGTATATGATAACTGGGTTCTCAACCGAGCCATCGATGAAAGCACTGGTCACTCTGTTGAATGTAAATGTTGTACCGCCATTAAAAGGCCGACCTGGTTTCAATTAAGTCTACCCCAAACATATTTTGTGAAGCGCATTGTACTTCAGGGTCGTACCGACGGAGGTAGAAGATTTCTTAAGATACATTTATATTAATGTTTGTTTCTCTTTGTTGTATGTTTTATCTTATGACACTTATTCATATAATCATAATTAACAGTGTTCACTAAATATGATGTAGTTTGTATCAAAGCTGTGTCATTAGATTTTCGTAAATTTCGTATGCATTATGAACATTTTATAACACTTTAAATTGTATACTACGATAATAAATACGTCTTCTTAAATTTCAGCTTACGAACAGCTTAGGGAAATTACAATGTTTGGTGTTAATGCTGACAATAAAACGGTCGTGCAACGGGTCAATATACCCGTTATAATCAACAATCAGTTTGGTTTTATAAATGTGTGCTTTGTATTATCAGTATAAACGAAAATATTAGTATTTCAACTAAAAATGAATGAGTGGTTTTAAATTAAAATACATGTCTTCTGTAATAAAGCATATGCGTGTTTTAAACATCATTTATGATACACAATATCTATCGTGGTAGTAATATTACGTAGTCATTTCTAAGACTAATGTAACGCCAAATACTCTAATTAAATACTGTAAAGATATTAGCCAGTTTTATCATAATAATACAGTGAATGCTGGACACTTGTCCTAGCCTATATTCCACACAGGCGGACCTGAACATTCTTGCCTTCGTTATTTTGACAATGCGGATAATGATTCCTACATAATGTTTTGCCGCCCGGTCATTCCATCGTTATTTTGACAGCCCGGAGATTCGTTCCTGAATAATTGCTATCCCGGTCATTATTATTACATTTTTAAATAACATGACACTCTTGACATCTTATCCGGTATTTTAATGTGTGGTTTTTAAAATGTTTTTTTTTAATTTTCTCATATTTTGTGCAATACTTTATACTGTTGTAAGACTTTATCTTGATCATTGTTGAGAATGATAACGTTAAAAAATATTTAAATATTTCGACTAACACTGAAATCTGTAATTTGCGAAACCTTGCAGAAATCGGAGATTGAAAACTATGTAGGAGCGAATATCCGGTATGTCATAATAATGTTGGAAGATTGTCCGGGATGTCAAAATAGCGTGGGAATGAATGCCCGGATAGTTAAAACAACGTATGAACGAATGTCCGCCTTGTCAAAATTATCGTTATAACGATTGTCTTTGTGAAAGAATGTTAGGATACATAATGAAGTGCTTACATAATACCAAAGCATTTGAAATATTTATTAAATGTTGTGCCTAACACGAAAACATTTTAGCGGGTACCGGTAAAATAAAACTTCATCATTACGAGGTACTATAAAGAGTGTTCGTTAGTGTATAGAAGAACAAAATTAAAACAAGCATATTTTCTTTGACCACAACGGAGTTAAATAGTGTTTCAGAAAAATACAGACAAAAGAGATTTATGACATAAAGCGACATATATGTATCACTCATTATCACGTTTAAAGAGAAATCAAGGTGCATGCATAGACATTTCAGTTTGCTTTACGTTCGTTTTTTTCACCTGTATAGAATAATTCTTCAATATTGTCTTTCACTGTAAAAGAAAATTAATTCAAGTTAAAAGAAAAATGACATATCATTTAAATAGTATCATGTGCTTTGCATTTTATATTGCTTTTTTTATGATTGAGTCAACACACATCCTACACGTTCGATCGTTCATGAAAAATAGTACAGACCAACAAACATACTTTTGATAGAGACGTTATCTACGTCTCTGCTTTTGAGAATTTAAGTTATAAAATAACGTTTTGTATTATACGGCTTATGTATATATTTCTTTTGTGCAATTAGTGTAATGTTTATTCTTCAGACCACATTTGCTCTGATGATCATGCGTATCTTGAATTTAAATAAAGATGAAATAAAATGTATATACACGTATTCACTAGTGGTACTATGGCTTTAAAATATGACTTAGTTGTAAGGACGTTTATTTATAACCCCTCATTAATTTATCGACTAAACAACACATGCATATATGCATATATATTCCGTTATTTTAATCAGTGTCAGTGCTCATGAAAATCTATACACGTTCAGCCTCGTTCTGAAATTCGACGCAACACGTGATATCTAAAAATAGCAACAGCGGTGGTATTGTGAAACTGGTCTATTTAGAGGAACAACACACAATTTCGTTTTGGATGACTACCACTAACCACATAACCAATTCATATACATGTACATTATACAAAACATGGGATATTTAAAGATGATTGCATCTTTAAAAAATAATGAATTTATATAAAAGTAGTAGATATCTATATTATAAGCTATAATGTAATAAAGTAAAATATATGCATATATATTTAACATTCAAGTATTACGGAAAGAACCATGATTTCCAAATGGTTGCAAAAAATCGGTTTTGCAACGTCTTCCAGTTACTGTTTTATTTTTAATTTGTTTTGGCCATTACATTTAAACATGAACTCGTGGGTTTGTTTTTTTAAAGTCAGATATACAATTAAAATCAATATCTTTTACGCGACGGATGACTATTATGAGAACTTGTTAAGACATGAGTTGTATACATATGTCATGAAAGACGCAAATCAGATAAGAAAGTTAGTTTGTGTGCCTATGTTATCAAAGCACAAATATAGAATATTTTAGTTTAAACCTATTTATTTTAGCTCGATTGCGTCGAATAAAAATAGTCTATTGTATTTTACACCAATATGAGGATTAATCATAAAATGTCATCGTTAAATTAAAAAAAACTTGATGTCAATTACGTTCTTTTAGAAAATAGTGTATCGTCTACGTTGTAAACGCAAACTTAAAATTATCAGTCTGCGACAACGGATAGTACGGCCTGGACTGTCGTACCAGATGTGGTAATTGTCTACTCAACTCTGCCTGTAATAAGATTTCCGGCGTTTGTCAGGCTGGATGTGCGGCAGGATATAAAGGTTTACTGTGCACAGAGGGTATGTGTATTTTTCATTTCTGTTACTGTCATTTGATACATATATATATATTGAATACTAATTTGTTTATTATCTCTCGGACAAAACAACAAGTATTTATTTAAATAAAAACAACAACCTGTGGTATATTAACTGGGTTTGAAACTGGATCGCGTAATAAAAAAATAGGAATCCAGGTTTCATTTAAGAAAACGCTTGTTTCCACCCTAGAAGTAACATTTGTAGTTCACTCATCGTGAAAACATTTACAAAATTGTTTAATATCTGGACCGAGTTCGATAATGGTTTCGGCCGGTTAAACAGCATGGCGGTAAGGGGCGAGCAGTTTCCCTATATGACTACAATTAAACCTTGTTAACACTCAAGAGGCACCTTTATTTTCAAATCTTTATAAAATTTGGTCACTAACTTTTAGAGTTCACCAATGGTTACAGCTTGATAAAAAACCTTGCTGCCAGCAGGCAGGGCAATAATTCGTATATTTCGTATATGGCGATCGGAAAGACATGTATTGTTCAATTTTCATGAAACTTGGGCAGAAATTTATTCCAATGATATCTCAGAGTAAAAACATGTTGTTGTTTTTTCTGTTCATTGCAAATCAGGCCACCAGGAGGCGGACGTAATTCTTAATATGAATATAGCGAACGTTTCTCAACTCTATAGAACTCACAGGTTTAGTTCAATCATCACGCACTTTGCTCAGAAGATGTTTTCTTATAATATTCCGGCAAAGTAAAAAAAATAGGTATTGTAAGTAAACAAAAAATATTGCCGTTATGGGGCGCGAAAGTTTTCCAAATACGGCTTTATTAAAACCTTATTAACACACTATTGTCGCATTTTCGCCAAATGTGTTGTGTTAATTTACATCCATGTGATGTGGAAATTAAGCTCTTTATTTTGGCTATTTGACAAGTGTAAACTTTGAACATATGTTGATGAATAGCTCTCTCTTACTGATTGCTATTATAGTGACATGTCTGATAGTCTTATGTTGCATTTGTTTTTATAATGACGACCACGATGATGATGATGATAATGATCATGCTGCTGCTGATGCTGCTTCTGATGATGATGATGATAGTGATGATGATGATGATGATCATGTTAATGATGCTGATGATGATAATGATGAAGAAGAAGAAGATAATGATGATGATGTGTCCGCTGCTGCTGCTGCTGCTGCTGCTGATGATGATGATGATGACACTAATGACGATAATGAAATTGCTGCTGATGATGATATCATTGATGATGATGATGAGTATGATAATTATTATTATTTTCCAAGAAATTCGCATACAGCTTAATCAAATTAAAGAACAATTACTGTTACTATTTAATCCTACTTGACCTCTACGAATATATTTATATGTATTATGTCAAGAGACTAATCAAATTTCCCCGCTCAGTCTAAACATATTCATGAGTGAACAATTTGCTTTTGCATCTTCTTGCTCAAGAGAGATAACTTGTGCTACCTACTTGCTATCTGATTTGTTAAAAAACTGTTGCCCCCCCCCCCTTAATTAATATAATGTTGGAATATGAACGTATACAGGATATGTGTTAGAAATGTTTAAACTATAAAACGTTTGTCAAAATTATGTGCCAAGTGCACTAAGTAATTGTTTTATAACGATACCGAGACAAAGTATCCGAATGTGCAATAGTCACATGGGCGCTTGTCTTGAAAATAGCATAGATGCAATTAAAGCATTTTGAAATCAAAATTAAAATTAAAATAAAACACACAGCATAAGAAATTGATATAAAATAAAAAGCTTATTAGACGTTTTAACTGAACAACGCGTAAACTATTTGGACTCGCACACACCGGTTCGTCCAACATGACTTCAAACTGTGTGGTCGTCTAAATATATCTCCGTATTGTAGAGTGAAACGTTAAATAACCTATTAATATTGACAACTCTTGAACAGATGCCAGAAAATTAGAATTGTGATAGCTCAGCATTGTTCGATATTTGGCATTGTGGGGTCAAAAACTAAGTCAGTATGCTTGTTTAAAATGCCTGTAAACTACTTTGGATTTTTCTCAGATCATCATTAAACTTGTAACAGACATTATTTTGTTCTAGTGATATAAATGTCGATTTTAAAAATGGTTTCAGTCGATTTATAAAAAACATATTGCACAATAGTGAGGTTATTTTGCGTGTGTGTTTGTCTCATCCACATTCTTTTTATTTACAGAACACACAATACTTTACTTGAGTACCTTGTGTTTGCATACTAGTCAGAACTCTCTATATAACAATTCGTTATAGTAATATTGTAAGAAAATCATTTAAAATTAACACGACGCTGAATTGTTTGCATTATAAAAAACATCAACAAAACCGTTCATTTATATCAGTGTATGTTAAAAAACTCACATTTAATTAATGTCGATCTATATACAAGATATATGTAATGCAAGTTAGGTTACGATTTCACTGCTGAAATGACGGCTGGCATAAAGCTTTATACATTTACATGTTTAACTTTTAATTTCGCAAACAATTTAATATATTTTCGTCAGAGCTTATATCAGGTAATTGAACAACGATACTTATATGATCTTAAATTTACGAGTGACCAGAATGCATTATCGTAGTAATTACTGAATATGAGAACACAGCCTGTAAGTACAACCCCTCTGACGCTGACAATCTTCTAAATTTAATGAGGCACACCCAGACTGTTTTGATGTCGAGAGTTGAGTGTGAAACTGCTCTATCTCTCAAGCCTTATCATTATATATACCATTTTTTCACGCTGAGCACGCAATTAACATCGTTGTTAAACGCACTGTAGTATCCCTTTTCATATCCTATACTTCCCAAAAATAGAAAGTCGATTGAAGAACATGTTGATGCAAATGTGAAAGCTATTTCACCCCTCCTGGCAGTGTTCAATTTGTTCTATCACTATTTCAGTATGACCTGGCCACCATTACCAAGGACGGTGTTGAGATCCGCTCTTCAATAGTCTCCAAGAACAACTGGGAAATAGCTCACATGATCAAGAAAGTTCTCTTGTTGTGAAAATATGAGCCTGATTCGGCAAAAACTTGCTTTTACCCTTTGCAATACATATTTTGACTCCTGTGTCTTCCTTTAAAAAGTTACATTTAATTGAATACGTTCCTTACCTTATTCAATTTTTAAACGCTTCATTCCCAACCCTAAAATACTGATAAGCAGCAAACAGCATAGAACCTGAACAGACTGCAAGTTACTCGCAGGCTGTTCTGGTTTTATGCTGGTTGCAAAAGCCATTTTCAGTTTGCTTCTTATGGGGAAAAGGGTTAATGCATGCGCTAAGAGTGTTATCCCAGATAAGCTGGAGAAGTCCGCTCAACTTTGCTCAAATTTGTATCCTCTGAATAAATTGTATTTTCATTATTCAAAGCATGCTCACAAATTTATTTCACTGTGCTTAATACAAGTTTTGTCAAATGTGCCATGTCTGAGACATGTTATTAGTAAATGGGTCTTATGCAAAACAGTGCCAAGCTAGCTCCAGTCCACTGTGCTCATTCGTGGATTCTAGTTAGGAGCTATCCTGTCTGCAAATTAGACAAAAGAGTGCACGAATTAGCAGCCTCATCTTGAGCTACGCTGGATCAGGCAGCATACAAATAAGACCCATTTTTGCGTAAAGCGGCTCTTATACAATTAAGTACACATAATCAAGTAGACACCTGATGTGACTAATACGTGAATCTGAATGAATGTTCATGTTTTGCAGGGGCTACGAGTAAACAGAAGAAGATCTCAAGAAATTGTTTGAATATGTACTGAGACTCCATTGTGATATGAGGTGGTCATGTTCATCAAATAAGCTGTTAAAGTGCTACATTTTAAAGCAACACAGACATGAACATGTATTAAAAATTCTTTGTTTATAATGAGTTCAGGCAAATGTTGGAACCAAAACTGAAGAATATTTTTTGTCCTAGATATTTGTGTTGCCAGTACTTGGCTGTTGTCTGAATGAAGCATGAATCTGTTACCAGTTTGCGGTCAACTTGCAAGACGCTCTCAAGTTGTGGGAGAATTTAAAAGAAATTTACAACTGCCACAAGGAATGCCAAGGATCCATTTTATATTTGTGTTTGCCTTGCAGTGCTCCTATTTCACTAAAACACATGTTCTTTAGAATATCTTGAATGTGAAATAAATTATTTGTATTGATACAGTGTCTCTTGACTGTTGTGTTTGGTTATTATTTTACATGTATTTTCGAGCCTGTTTGCAGACAGCTCGATGAAACTTTCACAATACTGGATTGATGCATGTGTCTTGCCAAGATTGCACTTGATCATTTTTGGGAGTAATTTTAATGTTTACTCTACACAAATGATCACCATCAGGATACCATGCAGGATACGATGTATCTAGTGCTAAACCAGCCAGGTGTCCATTGCTCAGAAGTCAAGGTTATATTTTAAACTCCAATATCTTGCTTATCTTTTCCTTTGTATAATAGATCTGACAATAAATTGAAGGTACAGCATATTTTTTGCTTACAACAGGAGATAAACATTTATATGTTCCTACAATTGAGGACATGTTTAAGAATGTAGGAAATTAATATAATTAATTAAACTGTCATTCATTGACTCATATTTTCAAGAAAGCTTCTTCAAAAATCAGTTTTTTTTGGGTGTAGAATGTTTTGATAATACAGGTTTCTTCTTGGTTGGAAATTTGATTTTGAAATATTCATCCTTGACAACTTGCTTCACCTTCATATTGTCAGGCAGGAACTCTCATCAGACTCAAGGGGCCTTTTCACGTTTTGGTAAATTGACAAAATTTAAAAAAAATGTTTCAGATTCGAAAGTTTTGGTTGTATTTATATTTGTGAGGAAACGGTAATACTGAACATTTACCATGCTCTAAACTATCCATTATATGCATATTTTGACAATTTAAAAACCTTAAAATTATAAAGCATTGCCACGTGAAACGATTGAATAATTTAGAGTTCTGTTGTTGTCGTTATATTTTGTGATACTACGAAGATTGCTTATATAAAGTATAAAATACATCTCTCATTGTATGAGCACGGATGGCCGAGTGGTCTAAGCAATAGACTTACTCCAGCGGTCAGTGATTCGAGCCCAGTTGAGGGTTACTTTTTTTTCTTCATTTTTTTTATTGGAACTTTTTAGATCCAATATTTACCTTTATCAATTAAGAGCATATAATGACAAACTTTAATACATGCCAAAATCTGTGAAAAGGTCCCTTTAAGGACACATCAATTGTTTGAGAAAAAACAACTTGAAACAATAGATTTATATTTTAAGTGTGCTGGATGTTATCATTAAAACAAGAGCTGTGTTCGTGAAATGTGCAGCTCCATGAGATACACATGCATGCAAAATATCAGGTTTCTATCATCAATAATACAAAAGTTATGACCAATGTTAAAATTTTCGGACGGACAGACACCATATATTTGACCTTTGACCTTTCACCACTCAAAATGTGCAGCTCCATGAGATATACATGCATGCCAAATATCAATTGAGTTGCTATCTTCAATATTGCAAAATTTGACCTTTGACCTTGAAGGATGACCTTGACCTGTCACCACTCAAAATGTGCAGCTCCACGAGATACACATGCATGCCAAATATCAATTGAGTTGCTATCTTCAATATTGCAAAAGTTATGACCAAAGCTAAAGTTTTCGGACGCACGGACGCCATATATTTGACCTTGATGCCCCCCACAACTCTTAATTGGACACATTTAAATCCTCCATATAGTCTGTAGTTGACAGACAAAGGCTAATCAATCAGCAGAAACTGGTTGCAGTCAGAATTCCTGTCTTTACCATCATATCATCACTACAGTTATTCAACTGTGCAAGTTTGAGACAGACGCTCCCAGTATTTACAGTACACAATTAAGGGACCATTATTTTAGTGAAAATACGGACACAATTCTGCTTTAGCTCATCAAAGCTGAAATTTCCTTCTTGATCGGCGGTGCTTTCTTTGAATCCTTGTACCCTCTGTTTCATGGAATATTATTATAACAGCCCCAGTATTGAGTATGAGCTTTTCAACACTTGCTATAATACTTGAAGTGTGTGTGTGGTGGGAGGGGGGGGGGAGAGTGCACGAAACAACTGTTGCCAAAATACTTCATACAGAACTCATAGGGGTGTGATATAAGAACTGCTTCAGGGGAGGAAAATGCCCTACCACTCAGTAATAAGATTTCAAAACACAAACTTCTGGATGCACATACATACAGACAAGTGAATTGCTTAATGTATCCCACTCCTTGAAGGCATAAACACATTTAAAGGCATGGTTTTCTTTTAATACATAACTCCTTTTAGTAAAAAATCAGGAACAATATATATATGGAAACAATCTTAAATAAGCACAACTCTTCTATCTTGAAAAAATAATTATGCATTATTATTTACAAACAGTCATATTACAAAATAACAAAATATAACCATTAAATTATGCAAGATGCACTGAACACATAATGGTGGCACCTTTTGTTCACAGTTTGAACATGAGATTGAACCAAACTATACAATATATACAACAAAAATATTTTAGCAATTATTTTTACAAAATGCTTAAATCATTTAGTCAACATTCAAGAATTCAAACAGCAATAAGCACTTAAACCATTATTTATCAGTTGAAAAGCAAACAAGTAACAACAAGGGCTGTTTGTAAAACATGCATGCCCCCCATATGGGCTCTCCGTTGTAGTGACAGCCATTGTGTGAATATGTTTTTTGTCACTGTGACCTTGACCTTTGACCTAGTGACCTGAAAATCAATATGGGTCATCTACCAGTCATGATCAATGTACCTATTAAGTTTCATGATCCTAGCCATAAGCGTGACACACTTACCAATGATGGTGAACAAATGTGTCAAATGATTTTAAAATCTCGCCATGAACGATATAGTTATGGCCCGGACAAGCTCATTTATGGCCATTTTTGACCTTTGAACTCAAAGTGTGACCTTGACCTTAGAGATATCGACGTAATTCTTTTGTGCGACACACCGTTCAATAATGTTGAACAAATGTGCCAAATAATTTTAAAATCTCACAACGAACGACAAAGTTATGGCCCGGACAAGCTTGTTCCGCCTGCCCGCCGACATTCGCCAATCTAATAACCAGTTTTTTCCTTCAGAAAACCTGGTTAACAATATTTGAATGGGTTTGTTAAATTTAGTACCAAGAAATTGAAAACACAATTCCCAATCTGAAGAATTAACGACACAAATTTTCCCGATCGCGGGACTAGTACTTTTCCCAATAGACAAAAAAAATCACTGTTATGACACTATCCCAGACTTTTCTATTTCTTTACCTGGGTAATGTCTGAGTATATTGCCGTGTTACTCATGTAGATTGGATAAATACTTTAAGGGTTTTGTTACACTTTTTTTAGTATTTTTTTTTAATCTCATGAAATATTTTTACTAACAAATCTATATTTTAAAGATTGAACTAATAACAATAGCAAGAAGAAAACAAGAGATGTGTTTGTCAGAAACACAATGCCCCCTACTGCGCCGCTTTGAAGCCATATATTTGACCTTTGAACTTGAAGTATGGCCTTGACCTTTAACCACTGAAAATGTGCAGCTCCCTGAGATACACCTGCATGCCAAATGTCAAGTTGCTATCATTAATATTGCAAAAGTTATGACCAAGGTTAAAGTTTTGGGACAGAATGACAGACAGACAGGCAAAAAACAATATATCCCCGATCATTGGATCCGGGGGCATAAAAACTGCCTTATCAAGGATTCAAACCCAGGACCTCTAGAAAAAGGCTAGTGTGCTATCGCAGCCACACGTGTACTCTATTTTACACAGCGAATTACAAATGCAATATCAGTAACTAACAATTGTCTTATTTTATTGCACTTTTATAGTTTATTATTATTATTAGCATAAATACAACAGTGTAACATGTACAAGGTGGGAATGTCTATTACGAACTGTGTTTTACCCACTTCCCTTTTCTATTGCTGCAACCCAGATTTATGTTAAGACTTAATGCAGGATCTTCAGGGTAATGTTGCCAACATGACAGAAGCTGATCTCTGTGCAATCAAGTGGCTCGCATTGAACTGAACAGAATGACCCAATCTCCAGGAACAGCTATTCAGACCTTTCTAGCTAGTCTGCGAGGCCAGGCTGCATTGTATCAAAAAAGAGTTAATTGCAAAGAACCTCAGGTGCATTGCCGACCCTGAAATCATGACTGATTTGTTAGGAAACTCACAGACTTACAGGACAGAAACTGTCTTTCATTGCCCCGAAGGAGCGAAGTAAAATTACTATAAGTGCTGTCGGCACCACAAATTTTGCTCATTAATTCCACAACACAGTCAGTGTCAGCATCGTGCGCTAAATGTTGGGTGTGCAAACGATTGCAAGGCAAGGGCCGGACAATGTGAAACCTGATCATTTACATGTGCAAAATGTGTTGCTATAACACATCCTGTAGAAGTGCGCTGTTTGTGGTAGTTGGGGTCACAGCGATCATGATTTTGTCCACAAAATTCTGACTGTAACAGGCCAAAGATCATGCACTCTGCTCAGCCAATGACACATACCACAGCAACACAGGCTATGTTTACAATCAGCAATGCACCACAGTCAAATGTGTACATTTACAAATCAATATGGTTGCAACATACATGCATGTGCTGCACATCTTGAACATAATGTTTTTGAAGGACAATTGATTGCCTGCCCCTCCAAGCCACATCCCATGAGATAAGTGCTAATGAGGCCCCTGCATCAAGATCATGCATTGTTAGGGCATCCCATACATGATACTTCTCAGCGATTTTCCTCCTTCTTTATAAAGTACCGGTAAACGGTACTTTCCCAATCGAGCGAAAATTCCCAATCGGCATCTGAAAAAATCCCAATCGGCGTCCGATTTTATTCTCAAAACGATTGAAAGTTTCGTAACAAAACCCAACTTTCGGCGAGCGAACGAAGAAAATCGTATAGTTGTGTGTAACCATGCGCTCGATTAATTTCGGGTTTTATTATTCAGCGTGTTCAATCAATAGAGTCGGTACTGTTTCCGGTTCTTTTGTCAGGCAGCCAGCGTACTGTTTTACATAGGTTTTTAACCTTATCGTAGTTTGCAATGAGTCATAATAGCAAATATTATGCAAAAAAAAATTAAAAAAGAGTCATCAGGCAAGTGGATCCCGTTTACCGACGCAGTTTGGTTTCAAGATTTCAAACAATCTTTGCACGACCAATCGGAACCGTCTATCACAGGACACATTGACAGCACTAATGATGCTGTGCAGAGAGGGATGCCAGCAACTGAGTGATGATCAAACATCAAAGATTGTTGAAATTTTCAAAAAAATGAAAGAGAGAGACATTGCTTTATAAGAGATTAAAACAACTAGTAATTGATTTTGTGTGTTCTTTATAATATTTTGTTATTTATATCAACTTTATTACTAAATGGTCATTAAGGCATGCCTGCAAATGATTATTTTAATGGGTATAATGTTCAATTAAGTATGAACTGTATGATGTTTTCAATAAGACCCAAACTTCACGACGCGATTTTCCCAATTTAAGGATTTCACGACTCGATTTTTCCCAATTTTGAGGTTTTCACGACTCAATTTTTCCCAATTGGACCGGTACGGGTACTTTACCAATTTGTCAAGGAAAATCGCTGCTTCTAGAATCAAATCTGTCAATATGTCTATGGTTCCTGACACAGGATGCACAATTATGCCCTTGCAATCTGTCATCTTCCATCTTCTCCCTGTTAAGCTCATCAGGGTGAGCAAAAAATTGAAAACTTCACGATCGGAATTTTCCCAATTTCTGGGTGTTCAGTGCTAATGTTTCCGACTTGGCCTGGTACCCATACTTTTCCCAATCGGAAATTACCCAAACGTTGCTGCCACTGTTAAAGACTCTGATTAAGTGCCCTACTCATGCCCAAGTGTCAAAAGGAACTACTGCCAATGCCAGGGTTGCAGGAATGGCTACTTGACTAGTATGATACCACAAGAAATGACAACATTCAATTAATTATTAATCAGAAATATGTAATTTTCATAATTATCTACCAAAACCGTTACACATGTTTAATTAATGTAGCAATTTTGAATTAAGATTATTCATTAATTCATTAATGAACCAATACTTTTAACATTTGTTTTCTTCAGGTTCAGGGGGGGGGATAATTTCCCAAATTTTAGGGTAGGGGTGTCCCGCTGAGACTTCCGAAATGTGAACAATTTTGATACCGGAACTCTGATAATGCAGACCCATTTTGATACAAGATTTTTTTTTATAGCATACCCATTTGTATACGATACCATTGAGAAAGTGGACCCATTTCAATACAAGAATTTGATAAACTGGACCCATTTAAATACTAGAATTTGATAAAGTTGACACAGTCAAGTTTCTGCATCTTTTCCGTTACTGAAATTTACTGTTTGATACCAATTTATTTGCAAGCATGACATTTATCATACCCATTTTAGTTTAAGCCTATTTATTTTAGCTCGATTGCATCGGAATCCTAAGCAGTTTTTTTTATCTTATTATGGGGAAAGGGCCTGACCTTTTTTGAGCGGAAAAAAATCGCGCAAAATGCCGGAATTGGGGGGAAAACATCACGCGAAAAGCCGGATTTTGGGGAAAATAAGGAAAGTCTTAAATAATCAATTCAACATATTTAGCTGTTTTTAAAACAAAATCAAGGCAACAGATAATTTTATTATGCAATATGTTATATTTTCTACACTGGATTTTCGGCGGGTCCCAAAGAAGGAAAAAAAGCCCTGCTAAGGCCTATATAAACGCTCTCGAGTCCGTTTCCTGGCCTAGAACCAGTACTTGGTGTCTTTGGGGGAGATGTAAAGAACGCTCCCACGGTGGGGATCGAAACCCTGACCTCCCGGTCGCTAGGCGGACACCATAGCCATTACACCACGGCGACCTATCATACCCATTTTGATACTGATACTTTCAAATCTATATGCATTTATATACAAGCAAATTTCTGATTTCAATACCCATATCTATACTAAGAATCTCAAAACCATACCCATATCTATAATTTCAGTCGAAAAACACACCCCATAAAATCGGCACACCCCTATTTACCGGTAACCCGTATATAGGAAATTACCCCCGGGGGTTAATTCACTTGTTTAAACATCTACGCATTCAGTTTTGAATACATGACAATTTTTTATCTTAGTTTTTCCAAACTCTGACATGTCCCTTTAAGATTCTTTTGGATACAGATTGTTGAATGACAGTCGCTTCCTAACGAGTGGTAATTCATGTAATTGGTTTCCCGAATCAAACTCAAAGTTTCATGCCTGTATAAATCGTAACCCGCGGCGAGCTTGGATCCCCGTGTTGGTGTGAAAGCCTTTGCTGTCAGCTTTGCAAATCTTAACACTGGTCTGGCCATCGAGTCGTCAATGCAAGGTTTCTTTGCCAAAGGTTCTATGACTTCAGATATTTGCCTTTCCACTTCGACCGGCATTGTATTGTTTATCAACTTGATTTTGGCGCTTCAAAATGAACAATAAATTACGCGCGAAATAATACTTACAAGGGAGGTCACTGTTCTAGGCTTGTATTTACCGCGGTTACAATCTGCTATATATTTGCAGCGGTTATAATATGCTATATATAAAGAGCTTGTTATGATCTAATCGTTAACAATGCTGTATAGGTTCATCTAAGGGCATATTGTTTAGTACAATAGTTGTTATGCCATTTTTGAATGCTTTTAAACATGCTAAGGCGTACAAAATTAGAAATTATTAGTGCGGTGCAAGATTTAATCATACAATTTTCTTTCCTACAGTTATGGCGTTCGGTTCGTTCTGAGACAAGATGGCATCGCCCATAACAAGAAATTAATATAAAATGCCTTTTATACTTATTTGTGGGTATCCGTCTTGTGGGAAGAGTAGACGAACTGAAGAATTGAAGAAATATTTTGAAAACGAACAGAAAAAGACCGTAGTAGTAGTCAGCGATCACAACACTGGTGTCGATCGCAATAAAGTATATGCTGGTAATAATTTATGTAAATCAGGATATAGTTGAGTTTCGGAAATTTTATGTTTCGGCTTATAACAGTTACTATTTTGTACAGGTTTTTTTTCCCACTTTTTGGATAGATAGCCCATGGCTTTGGAATTGGGAATTTTATCGGCATTTTCATGAAATTGGGAAAATAAATTCATTAGCCTTTTTTTCCACACGAAAAGTTCACTGATTAGGGAAATACTAAATTTGATATAACTCTTTATAATCATTCAAATTAAAAGAAAAAATAATATAATACTTTGTTAGATGTAATTGAATTAAAATTGAGATAAAATACACACAAGACTTCTTTCTAAAAAAAAAAATTTTTTGCCACATTTTGGGAAAAAAGTATACTTTTTGGGATTGGGAACATAGCCGAATTTCGGCTATAAAATTGGGCCAAAAAAACCCTGTTGTATATGTGTGTGATTTTTATGCTCCCCGAAATATTTCGGGGAGCATATAGTTGCCAGTTTGTAGTTCCTTACTTCCTTACTTCCTTCCGTCACACTTTTGTTACTGTTTCTCATAGCACCTTCAATACTTTACCGATCTCTTTCATATTTGGCATGTAGGTACCTTGCATGGACCTCTACCTTTTGATGAGGCTTGAGGTCACTGGGGTCAAGGTCACCTAGGCTAATAATATACTTTTTCAGTCACACTTTTGTTACAGTTTCTCATAGCACCTTCAATACCTTACAGATCTCTTTCATATTCCGCATGTAGGTACCTTGCATGGACCTCTACCTTTTGATGAGGTTTGAGTTCACTGGGGTCAAGGTCACCGAGGCTAATAATAGATTTTTCCGTCACACTTTTGTTACAGTTTCTCATAGCACCTTTAATTCTTTACCGATCTCTTTCATATTTGCCATGTAGGTACCTTGCATGAACCTCTACCTTTTGATGAGGTTTGAGGTCACTGGGGTCAAGGTGACCGAGGCTAATAATAGATTTTTCAGTCACACTTTTGTTACAGTTTCTCATAGCACCTTCAATTCTTTACCGATCTCTTTCATATTTGGCACGTAGGTACCTTGCAAGAACCTCTACCTTTTGATGAGGTTTGATGTCACTGGGGTCAAGGTCAAGGTCACCGAGGCTTATAATAGATTTTTTAGGTGGTTATTAACACATACATTGACAAAGCGCATTATCCGGGAGCATCCATCAGTTCCACTGATATTCTTGTTCATAAAGGAAATCAGCACCAAAAATAATTGTTAAAAACTTTTAATACACTGTTCTACTTACAGTGGCGATTCAATGTACATATGTACATATTAAGTTAATTGATTATTTTCAGATCTACTCAGTTTTGTATCCAGTAGGGATAAATATAAATTTACACAGAACAAATTCCACTCTTGTCTAATATATTTCGCCTAAATAGGCTTTTTCAAAGTTTGTTTTCACAAATTAACTACATTTTCTTTCTGTTTCTCAACAAAACCAATTATAAAATCAATTAACAAATAACCAGTTTATTTTCAGATCAGCAGAATTCTTAATAAAGACACAGAGTTTAATTAAAGTACTTATTAAGATATTGTATAGCACGTAACTACATGAAACATCAAATATATAATACCAATGTTACATGTCTGGCCCAAATCAAATTGCAGCAGCAGCCTATTATATTTTGTTATTATCTAAACCATGAGAAATATTTGTAAAGTTATGATCTTTTTAAATATTTCTATGCATCCCAACATAATTGGAGCTTTGTCTGGAATAATACAATACACAACAGGGACATGGTATCAGGTAGCCTTTATGGGTTATTTACACAGTATTCATACAAGCAGATTATGTGAAACCTGTCAGACTTATTATACAAAAACACAATGTCTTCCAAAAAATTAGCTTTAAATACAAAAGTTTACTTGTAAAAACAAATATGTAGCATTGACCAAATGTTTGACATGATTCCATCCTTATCATACCAAAGATTGTCTGGATTGGACAAAAGTGTGCATGTAACTGTCTTTTAGCTTACAAATTGAGATCTCTTAAAATTGAGCATAAAAGTGAATTGAATTAATTACTTAGGTTAAATTTATAAGGATTGATGGGAGGTGAACTTAATGTTGAGATTTATTTATTAAAGATAAAAATAAAAATAGTAAACCTTCAAATTGGAAATTTTAAGATCCCATTTAGGAAAAATATACTTTTTTCCATTGGCAACTGGCCCCCTACACCCCTCAAATTTGAACAAAATAACAAACAAACACTGATTCCCCCAGTTTTTCAAGAATCTTGTGGACATTCATTTGTCCCAGTGTTTCACAAGAAATACTTGTTAGCTATGTAGCGTTTATCAAGTAATGTGTAGCATATGATTCAAACCAAACTTACTAGTGCAGAGATATACAGAAGCAGTAACTGGGCGTTTTTCTCTGTCAGTTTTTATTCTGCAACAAAAAATTGAGAGTGTGTGCATAAACTGCATGCTACATATCAATACAGACTTATCTGAACATGAACATAGTCATTAAAATGAAACAATTTTTTTACAAACTAATTGCGTTACAATCATAATGTGACATTTTAAACCTAAATAATTTGATATGCACTATTAAACTTTGAAATCAAAACACCATATATGTCTGCTCATAGGCCAAACATCCAATCATATTTTTGCAGAATATTTTAATGCAAGAATGTAATTATCTTATGTAGTTTTATACATCTTTTTCCATTATTCAAATGGAAAATGTAAAGATCATGCTTGTAAAATTATGTATTGCATAATTTTATCATTTAGACTAATACATTATTATGACTTGGCAAACTATTAAAAAATGCCATCACAATCCTCTCAAATGCTCTGACTTGTGATCTTAGATCTGTCACTAATTAGATTGACTTGCAGTTAATGGTCAGAGTCACACATAAAGGTCACATTGTGTTCAAGTATTTTCAACATTTGTCAAAAATGTCTTTTTCCTTTGTATCTTCAGACTCTAAAGAAGAGAAGATTGTAAGAGGCAATCTGAAGTCGTCAGTGCAAAGGTAACGTTCAAAACATCAGCATTTAAATAAGGAAAAATAACAGCTGATAAGCTGTATTGTGTGTAAGAACCAGTGGCTGATAAGCTGTATTGTGTGTAAGAACCAGTGGCTGATAAGCTGTATTGTGTGTAAGAACCAGTGGCTGATAAGCTGTATTGTGTGTAAGAACCAGTGGCTGATAAGGTGTATTGTGTGTAAGAACCAGTGGCTGATAAGCTGTATTGTGCGTAAGAACCAGTGGCTGATAAGCTGTATTGTGTGTAAGAACCAGTGGCTGATAAGGTGTATTGTGTGTAAGAACCAGTGGCTGATGAGCTGTATTGTGTGTAAGAACCAGTGGCTCATAAGGTGTATTGTGTGTTAGAACCAGTGGCTGATAAGCTGTATTGTGTGTAAGAACCAGTGGCTGATAAGCTGTATTGTGTGTAAGAACCAGTGGCTGATAAGCTGTATTGTGTGTAAGAACCAGTGGCAAGGTTAGCATAGTTGGTGGAGCGCCATGTTAGTGTTCCAATGTTTGTGGGTTTGAGCCCAGCACTGTATATATATTTCTTCTTGGAGTTACTTTAAGGATAGCTGATTAATATTTTATTCATATTTAATATGTTCATGGTCATGGTCATATTAAAAAAGTTAAAGGTCAATTTTAGGAAATTGTGTTTTTGACACTTTCTGGAGTGTTCAAGGTCCAAGGTCAATCAAAATACACTGTCAATTGTCCAATATTTGATATTAGTACCTGACACTTTGTCCAAATTATAGCCATGTCCATCAAGGATGAGTTTTCAAATAACTTGAATATAGTTTGTCAGCATGATCAGAATGAATGTCCGGAACACAAAAAACCCTGTCACAAGGTCAAAGGTCAACATCACAAATCAAGGTCAAAGGTTAAACCTAGTCTTTAGCAAATTAACGGTTTTTAAATAATTTTGCAGTAGTTACTAGAATATTATGAAACACATATTGTATTCAAGTCTACTGGATGGAGGTCAAGGTCGCAATTTAAGGTCTAAAGTAAAACAAGATAAAAAGATCAAGACTCCTCCAATCTTGACCTGAATTTCTTTAACAGATGGGCATACTAGATCATATCTTTGCGACTTTGTAGTTGAACTAATTTAACTACATTTGTATAACTTGTATTGTGTTACTCACAACATTTATATAACATATTGTGAAGTTGATTTTTCTTCTTCTAGAAACCTGAGTAAAGAAACAATTACCATACTTGATTCATTGAATTATATTAAAGGTGAGTATATTTCTTGTAAGAATTGTAATGTTCATAGTATTGTTGCACTCAAGATGTGATTTTAAAAGAACGTGTGAATACAGCATACTTGGACTTACTCTCACAAGTACAAATTGATTCAGTTTTTCATTCATTTATTGACATGTCATGTTATTTTGAATTAGCCCCTGTACATAAATAAATAGCAAGATATAGGGAAAAACAATTGTATGCAATTTCCTATAGGGTTAAATGGAATTCTGTATGCTTGTACGTTAAGAAACATAAATAAACTGCAGCTTGTTTGCTGGGGTTTCATATATTGTCATTTACAATAATACGTGTCAGACAAAATATTGTTTTCACAGTATTTTTAATGTTATACCATACTAGTACGCAATATCTCAGATATTATTGAAAGCAAGTCCGGGCTTAAGTGTTATTGGCCTCATGGGGAAGAGTATTTAGTTTGATGTCTTCATCTAATCAATATTACCGTCTTGCTTCTTCAGGTTTCAGATACGAGTTGTATTGTGTAACAAAAGAGTGCCAAACAACACAGTGTGTGGTGAGTAACTAACGTGCCATCTTGAAGAGTAATATAGCTCTAGTGATCTTCCAGTGTTTCTACATGCTTTAAATAAAGGAGCCAAAACCAGTGGTTAAAGTAAATTAATGATCTTTTTCCGTTGCCAGCAATGTAACTGTATGATCATGGAAATGTGCAGGTGGATCAAGCAAGTCTGATTTGCACCACAAAAAGATTTCACTTTTTTAAGTTCGGTAACCATAACAAATTACTTGCTTGTGCTAGTACTTTTTCTCCATGACCAATACTTTCACGCTAAATGTTAAATAGTAGGGCTTTAAAGATACATTCGAATATTCGAATTACTCGAATACGGCTGTGGACGAATCGTATTCGTTATTCGCCACCTCCTGAACCGACTATTTGACGAATACAAACAACGTGGTTTCGAGATCGAAAGTTTAATCATCTTATTTTACCTTACAAATGAAGTTTCATACAATAAACCCCTATATTTAAATGTTCTTCTCCTTATTCTGGCGTTTTTATGTCCCCCACCCACCATAGTGGGGGACATATTGTTTTTGCCCTGTCTGTTGATCTGTTGGTCTGTTGGTTGGTTGGTTTGCGCCAACTTTAACATTTGCAATAACTTTTGCAATATTGCAGATAGCAACTTGATATTTGGCATGCATATGTATCTCATGAAGCTGCATTTTGAGTGGTGAAAGGTCAAGGTCATCCTTCAAGGTCAAAGGTAAAAAAAGTCAAAGCGGCGCAGAAGGGGACATAGTGTTTCTGACAAACACATTTCTTGTTCATAATGTTTACCCCACCCACTATGTTACACAGTGAGATTATCAACACAAATGGTGGGCACCGGTTAAATATTTTCGACATTGAATTGAAAAATCTTTCGATGGTTGTTTAATGTTTAATACAAGTGATTTGATGCTCAAACATACACACAAAGGATTAGAGTTGTGGTCAGTATTTATGGAGTAATGAAAACTATTTCTTGTTCAATACTTTTTCTATTGTCTCACTGTTTTTATTCAATATATCAAATGAGCATATGTCAGATAGGTGACATTGAAATATCATCTACATCACCTATCTGGCATATGCTTATTAAATAAATGTGAATGGGTACTGTCACTAATGTGTCAACTGTTGACTCTTAATTGTTCTACGCAAGGATTGTGTTGGTACTAGTCATGTTTTCTCAAAAGTTTCAAAACTGTGTTCAAAGTTTAGGCAGTTTTAGTCAGTGTTTTGTTATTTCAAAGTGTTATATATCATATTTTCAGAATGCAATGATACTCAATTAATCAAATTGACAAATACTCATATTTCATACTATATAATGTCATGTCAAGTTGTCAGTATTACTTTTGTTCAGTGAACTTCATATTCAAGAATAAATATTCTTATTCGCCACCCTGTATTCGTGATTCGTATCGTATTCGTCACCTAGTGTATTCGTTACAGCCCTATTAAATAGCTCCTCAAATGAAGTCTTGGAAGCCACGATCATAGGACTGGCTAAGGTAAATAAAGAAGCATTGCATATTTGAGTGAAGGTGGGATCGCAATATAACTCTACCACACCTGAAAACTGATCTGACAAACATTTAAATGTCTTACAATTATATGAGTGCTGTCAGGCAAAATGAACACTTCATATGTAACAGTTCAAAAACAGGCCAAAAAAGTAGTCACTATGTACATGTACTAGCTGTTGGATAAAGGCAAGGTGTGGGATAAACCTTATTTTTATCCAACGGGTCTTAATTTGTTATATAAAACATTAATCTGTTGGATGAATTTCAATATCTTACAACACTACATCTCTATCAGCATGGCAAAATGTCAGACAAGTTGTAAACTGACAGAACTTGGTGTCTTATCTGTAATTTTGAGGTTTAAAATAGTCTGTCATTGTCTCTTAATGTAATATATGAGACATTCTCTGGGAAAACGGGACTTAATACATGTTTGTAAAGTGTTTTCACAGATAAGCCTGTGCAATCAAGATACTGCACAAAGGGGGTTCATTATACAGTGCAGTAAATCTCTACTGTTACAGTCAAAGTTGTTTAGGTAGAATAGTGAAGATTATCGCTGCTTGTTAACACTCTTCATCCCTAGTATGTGTACTGTTGCTTTCAGATATGTGTTTTAATCAGCCAACATGCAGTGGATTGAAGACAATATATGATATTATAAGATAACTATGAGTGGTAATTTTTGTGCATTTATATGAGAAAAATAAATAATTATTGAAAACTAAGCAAACTTATTTTCTTACATTAATTTCAAACATTAATAATTGCACTTGTACTTAATGATGCTGATTGTAATGCTCGTTTGAGATTGGCTATATTGCTTCAATCACTCTACAGGTCGCAGTGGTGTAGTGGATGAGGTGTCCACCTAGCGATCAGGAGTTCGTAGGTTCGATTCCTACTCGGGTAGCGTTCTCATTTTCTCCTCCATAGACACCAAGTACTGGTTCTTCCCAGGAAACGGACTACCTGCCTATAATACTCGAAAGAGCGGCTGGCAGTAAACAGAGATAGATAGCAACAGGTATTCAGTCCCGCTAATTGGTTTACTATCACTTTCAAACAATGGTTTACTCTATTGGCCTTAAAGAACTATTTTGCAAAAGTATAAAACAGTGTGCTTTGCAAGTTCATGTAAATTGTAGTACAAACTTTGTGATTTTCAGATATTCTGTGATACCAGTAAAGAACTAGCAAGTGAATGGAACAATAGCCGAGCTGAGGAAGAGAAGTATTTGCAACAAATGTGAGAATAACTCCTTTGTCTTTATCTTAAATTACTAAATGTTCCACTGTTTTGTTAATGGGATGTTGAAATTTATAGCAGATTTACCCAGAAGTAGTTTGCTTTCAAGTCATTCCGTCGGACCAAGACTCAGGTTATGCTTAATTGTTCTCTATGGCTTGCAATATTAATCTGACATGGACCTTAATGGCTTTAAATGGAATTCACACAGTTTTTATAGAAAGCAGTATTCTCTGGTCTAATTTTGTTTGTGTGTGGATAATTATATCCATTTGCATCCATGTAGTTATTACATGTATGAAACTGACATTTTACACATCTTCATAAAATAGATGATTCTTTATTACTTTGCTGTAATTACAAAATTGCATGTGCTAGAATTTTCTTATATTGCAATTTTAAAATGATGCTATTTTACCGAATTTCAAGTTTACCATGGAACCTTTCTTCCCCTTTCTCAACTTCGTCAAAGCAGGCTAGGCTCTTTTCCCAATAAATAAAATAAAAGCCCAGATGTGGAATCATTTTTATTCAGATTCGATGGCCTTGTGCAGAGGTTTGAGGAGCCAAGGTCCAATAACCGCTGGGATAGTCCACTGTTTGTAATTCAGAAGGACGATGTGTTGCCGTTGGATGCAATATCAGACGCTTTGTTGAAGAAGAAGGCTCCAGCCCCCAATGCCTCCACGGCACCAGTTTGTAGATTTATACTCAGTTGAAATAGAAAAGTCCGTATTTATGAAAATAACTTTTAATCTCCTCCACATTTTTTGTCTAGTCCCAATGCATCACGCTTTGTACAGCTTTCACAATGGTTGAGGGTATGTGCATAAATGCATGTGTAGGGTAGTCACTCCTGGGCTGATCATTCTTTATGCAATTTTTAAAAATAAATTACGTAAATGGTTAACTACTAGAATATGTTGTGTCTCATGTAAGGCACGTCTCCCTAGCTGAAGGTGAATGTCAAAATTAGAGGTAATAGTTAGACAAACAAATCGATGGTTTGGACTGTTACTTCATCATTTATCCATTAATTTAATAAAACCTTTCCACAGTTGTACAGCATGAGGAGACCACATGTTTCATGTAAAATTCAATGATCAAGAAATGTTGAAACAACTCATCCATTAATTAATACAATAGCATTAGGAAATTCATATTTCATTTACAATCCATCTTCCTAGCTAAAGAAGCGAAATCGCACATTGTGGTTAATAGTCAATTTGTTGTGGTCTGAGGCTTTAAAAAATGTTAAACCCTAAAGTTTAAATGAAACTCGTGTCTCCGACTCAGCATACTAGTGTAACCCCAAAGAGACTAGCTTTCAGTATATGGCAGGTCCTTTAATTCTAAAAGTGAAGAAAAAGCATGACCAGCCAAAAAGTCTTTAAAGTGGCCTTTTTACAGATGTGTGCATGTATTGAAGTTTATCATTAAACGCTTTATATTGATAAATGTAAACATTGGAATGAAAAAGCTCTAGTAAAAAACAAGAATAAATTTAAGAAAGAAAAAGTAACCCTTACCTGGGCTGGAACCACTGACCCCTGAAGTAAAAGTCTATCGCTTAGACCACTCGGCCATCTGTGCTCATACAATGTGGGATGCATTTTATACTTTATACATGTATAAGCAATCCTCGTAGTATCACAAAATATAACAACTGAACAGAACTCGCAAAATTACTCAATCGTTTCGCGCTGCAACGCTTTATAATTTTCAGATTTTTTAACATCGAAAGATGCATATAATTAACCAGGTTTTCCGAAGGAAAAAACTGGTTATTAGATTGGCGAATGCGGGCGGGCTGGCTGGCTGGCGGGCTGGCGGGCGGGCGGAACAAGCTTGTCCGGGCCATAACTATGTCGTTCATTGTCAGATTTTAAAATCATTTGGCACATTTGTTCACCATCATTGGACGGTGTGTCGCGCGAAATAATTACGTCGATATCTCCAAGGTCAAGGTCACACTTTGAGTTCAAAGGTCAAAAATGGCCATAAATGAGCTTGTCCTGGCCATAACTATGTCATTCATTGTGAGATTTTAAAATCATTTGGCACATTTGTTTACCATCATGGGACGGTGTGTCGCACGAAAGAATCACGTCAATATCTCCAATGTCAAGGTCGCCACGACTAAAAATAGATTTAAAAAAAAAAACTTACAAAGGGGGTTAATTTTGTTTTTTCATTTCAAAAGTTCAGTTTGAGTTTTCTCCCTTTATCAGATTTTTTTTCACAATGAAAACCTGGTTTTGTGACAATTTTGTCCCTTGTTGATATTTTAGAGCATGGTTAATGTTCAGTATTACTGTTCCCTCACAAACATCATAACTACAACAACAATTTGCGAATCTGAAACATTTTTTGAAATTGTCAATTTACAAAAACGTGAAAAGGCCCCTTTAATTGAAAACAAAGTGAAATTATTAGTCAGGTGAAATCAATGCTTAAATGACTTGAATCTCCTGTGATTATTGTAAAAGTAACCCTTCTGGTGCTGTATACCAAAAGAAATAGTTAGTTTCTAATAATAAAGGCAATTTATGGGCTATTGAACTTGTATTTCGGTGATGAAAAATTGAATCTAAGTAGCCCAAAGTGCTAGTGGCATAACATATATTACGCCTAAAATATTAATGCATGTGCGTAAAGTGTGTCTGCTGCTTTTATGGAATTTTCCGTAAAAAGGAAGTCTCTTCTAAACGAAAATCTAGTTAAGGAGTGTCGTCCCAGTTGAACTTGTGCCGACTGCATGCACATGCATTATTCTCCTTTTTTCAACAGCGATTCTCGTATATTTCAGCAACCCCTCTCATCTACCAACTTCCTGTATGAACTGGACAAGACGACCCAGGACGTTGTGGGGGTCATCATGGGGTCACAGAAAACATGTGTCCCTGGGGATACTATAGGCATACCCGGAGCTACAGATCAGGTACATTTTGTTCAAAGCATCACGATTAAAATAAATTTTAACATGTTCGTCTGTCTTAAAGTCTGTTGATGTATACAAACTTATTCTCGAATTTTTCAACAAACCCCACTGCTTTTCATGCACTGTTTCAATTTATGTGGCCACCCATATTTTGGTATTAAAACAACACTAATGCAAAATAATAACATTATATTGACCAGTACTTATTCTAGTTGCAGTTTCGTTTTTGTTTCAGCTTCAGTACACGCGACCTTTGACCCTTGCCGAGCTTCAGAGGTTGCGACGTCAGTTCATCACGTACATGAAGATGCACCCCGTGTCCAACAACGCCCAACTTACAAACATGTTTATACAGTACCTTAATAATACGCTCAAATAAAAATATATGTTTTTTTTAATATTATATTCACTAGTAATCAATTTTAAAGGGTCAACATTTTCGTATAGATTTGGTGTCAGCCTTTTTTATGCTCCCCCAAAATTTATTTTGGGGGGAGCATATCGTCGCCGCTTCGTCTGTCCGTCCGTCTGTGTGTCCGTCCGTGCACAATTTTTGTCCGGGCTATTTCTCAGCAACTAATGATCGGAATTCAATGAAACTTTATGGGAAGCTTCACTACCAAGAGGAGATGTGCATATTATCAGCGGGTTCTGGTCGGATGATTTTTCACAGAGTTATGGCCCTTTGAAATTTTCCATTAACTGTACATATAGTGCAATTTTTGTCCGGGCTATTTCTCAGCAACTAATGACCGGAATTCCATGAAACTTTATGGGAAGCTGCACTACTAAGAGGAGATGAGCATATTATCAGCGGGTTCTGGTCGGATGATTTTTCACAGAGTTATGGCCCTTTGAAATTTTTGAAATTTTCCATTAACTGTACATATAGTGCAATTCTTGTCCGGGCTATTTCTCAGCAACTAATGACCGGAATTCAATGAAACTTTACTGGAAGCTTCACTGCCAAGAGGAGATATGCATATTATCAGCGGGTTCTGGTCGGAATATTTTTCACAGAGTTATGGCCCTTTGAAAATTTCTATAAAAAATTATTGTCCCCCCAACTACTGTGCCCTCAAGACGTTTCCTTTTATCTGAATATATAGTGCAATATTGTGACGAAAAAAATCTTTGGGGAGCATCACCCGTCTCCGACAGTTTCTTGTTTATCAGGTCATGGGTTCAATCTTTTGAATGTTCCCAAGACTTTTGATCAGAGAGTCCAGGTTTCGATCATTGATGGGACCCGCACAAGCAGTTTTCTCCCGCCCTGGCAAGACAGTGAACTGGCACCGGGCTCCCCAGTTTTATTGATTAGAGTCTAACCAAAACTTTTGTTCAATGATATTTATTTGTACGTATGTGTAATTCTGCCCGTTGACTCATTTTTTTTTACTGAATCTTTTACTGTGTGTGTTTTGGCTTCAACTCGTCTGTACTTGTGTTGCAAGCTATGCATCTTCTATGAAATAAATTGTGTGTAACAGTGCTATAATCAAGAGTTTAACAGTGATGCATGATTGTACATGGTCGTGAGTTCCTTGACAATGTCGTTACTTGCATCACGTTACAATGCCATGTGTCGTGTTTAGTGTCCCTTTACAATCTGATGCAGCGTGTCACGATACAGTGTTGTGTCGACTGGCATGCTAGAATAAGGTGTCGACTGTCATGTTAAGATGTTACTTAAATGTGGTTTATTGTATGACGAAAATAGCTCAGAAAATAAATGTAACGTGACACACACAGTGTCGTGTCGAGTGTAACACGAGGAGTACATGCCACATGTTGAGTGTCTTGCTTATATGTCTTGCCGAGCTACGTTTACTTTAAGTCAGTGATCATGTAACGAAATAATATGTTGATTGGTGAATATTCGTTTTCCAAGAGATCTGGGTGATATCAAGAACAGCAAAGGCTGATGTGCAATTGTTCATATACATTGAAAATACCTGTTTATGTTTGTATTCGTGTTTTATATAATTAACTTCTTTATTGAACGCTACAACTTATTGAATTAACACAGGCCTGTATCAATCATTTAAGTAGTACCCGGGCCGACAATGACCAATCGAGCCAAACTTAGGAACGGGTTAGTCTGGCATATGAACCCCGTCACTTTTAAAGAAATCTTGAACCATAGACCGATTTACTGAAACATGTTTCATACTTTATAGCCAAAATAACGACTTCTCTTTTCACATTACACAAAAATCTACGTAGATCTATCGTACCTGCTGTTCGTTATCTTCGACGCAATTTAGCGTACAATATATTATAAAATATTGTGATTGTGGGTAATGGATAATCCACTGATAAGAGAATAGCATGACGCACATATCGATTATTCTAGCCACATTACACGGTCATTTAAATGCTGACAAGGATGTATCTGGTAACTTTCCAGTCGTCAAACTGTGAAGTTCATCGTCCAATCGGTTACGCGAATGCTTATGAGGGCGGGGTTAACTATCGACCATTATTTTTGATTGACGTCGGGCATGAAGTAAGAGTTTATCGCAGCTTGATTAGCAAGAAGTTGTACCATTTGAGTAATACAAAACCGGTAATTAGTACAGTACAGAACATTAAAGTCGGTTTCGGGCATCACCATCACAACTTTTTACTGTAAACAAGTGTTACCTATGACTCATAATTAATACGAGAAACTAATTGCAAGTGGTAAACAATTAATTATTATAGCGAGTAAGTTGTGAAAATGACTCCCAGTTACAATTATGTGATAACAATTAATTTAATTCCAGTAATGTATATTTCAACATGTCCATTTATAGAACTGATTCACCTCGTTTTTCTGACATTTATTCGACACGTAATGCGCTTTAACAAATTTTCGTTGAATTAATTACGCACACTTTTAAATGTTTCGTCCGATAATCGATAGTTAGAAGACTGATGATGGCAACCGGCCATGATCCTCGTGGACAACGTGAATTTCATGCATAATTGCGTCAAAACATTTATTCGACTCGTAAAGTGTGTAAACAAATTATTGTTGAATTTATAACGCAACGGTTAATATTTGTTGAAATCTCAAATGGGAATAATTAAATTTTTAATCCGAAACCCATTACCGTAAGTCGATGTTAACGCGTTTTTAATCCGAAACACACTTCCGAATGTAAATGTTACCGCAACGTTAAATATTTTTGCTTCAAATTAGCAGTGCAAATTTATTTTGTGTCGAATCTTTTTCTCAATTAAAAAGAGCGCGAAAATTATGCAGCATGTACAACGTCGCGTCTATTGCATACAAATGGCGTGTATTGAGCGTTTTAGCAAGCACACAACAGGTCAGGGGATTGACGCATATTCAGAGGCAATATTTCATCAAATCCATAAATAGTCACTTAAAAAATGGAAAGGTTTGTGTTAAAGAAATAACTGAAAGCTTTTATCGTAAATATTTACCAGAAAGAGATTGATAAAAACGGAATAAACGGGATTATCGGGTAATAAATAGAAACTTGAAAAATAGTAAGTATACAGTAATAGAGTCGGGTTGAAACGGATGTATTGGGGAATCGTTCGAGTCGGGATTTTACTATCTGTGCGAAAAGTTTTAAAACAATTAAACAATATAAAAAAATATTATTTTAAATGACTGGAGGATTTTTTTGAATAGTCATAGCGCACCAAATGACGTCTTTTGACGCTGTTTTTTTTTTTAGTTATAACGCACCACAGAACGTGAATTGACACGTTAAATTAAAAAAAATCAACGTAGGGAGGGGACACCCCTCCCGGACCCACCCCCGGGGCGCCTGAACAAATTCCTGGGGAAGGCACTGTGATTCTATATAAGATTGGGTATTTTCTTCGATTACACATTTTCAGGTATAAACACGCGTGTTGTCGCATGCTATGCGTAAGTCAAGTGTTATTTAATTTGCATATACACAGTCAATTCAACATATTTAAGTTTTTCAAGAAATACAAACGATAACTTAGCAAATTATTTCGTACAAATTAGTTTTCAATAATTTCATCTAATGGCTAAATATTACAAGCCATCGATTAACATTTAATACATTTCTGATTGAATTTAAGTGTTCTCATTTCGCTGTTATTCATACAGAACGTTCCGGAATAGCCACGTGATGCTTTGGTAGCATATATAGCACACTGTTCAAAGTGTAAACTTTCCCCGCGAATAAGAAAATAAGGTGTACATGAAGTCAAATTATATAAGGATATGAAACGATCAAAGTCGTCCTACATACGATATGGCATGTTGTGATGGCTTTAATAGACCCTTTTCCCAATAAGCCACTTTTGATAAAGCGCGAAGTCATATGACTCGCAGAATTCTAGAACGAGGCTGAACTTGATGCCATTTTTAATTGGGCCACGCAACGCGGCATCTGATTTCGACCCTTCACGCCGTTTGAACATTGGGCTACGCACCGATATTGTCACCACAAGACGATATCATACAAGTAAGCAGTACATATATACTTCCCATTTGAAGTCATTTATTTCCTACCCCAATTACCATTGGTAATGGGTGCTATATAGGAGTCACTTTGTCGGTCCGTCGGTCGGTCTGTCCCGAAATTTCATCCGATCTTCACCAAACTTGGTCACAAGTTGTATCTAGATGATGTATAGGTCAAGTTTGAATATGGGTCATGCCGGGTCAAAAACTAGGTCACGGGGTCACTTAGTGTGTTTTAAACCGAAATTTTGTCCGGACCATAACTATGTTATTATGCCCCCCTTCGAAGAAGAGGGGGTATATTGTTTTGCTCATGTCGGTCGGTCGGTTTTTCGGATGATAACTCAAGAACGCTTAGGCCTAGGATCATGAAACGTCATAGGTAGATTGATCATGACTGGCAGATGAATCCTATTTTCAGGTCGCTTGGTCAAAGGTCAAGGTCAAAGTGTCTCGAAATAGTAAAATGGTTGCCGGATGATAACTCAAGAACGCTTAGGCAAAGGATCACGAAACTTCATAGGTAGATTGATCATGACTGGCAGATGACCCCGGTTGATTTTCAGGTCACTAGGTCAAAGGTCAAGGTCACAGTGACTCGAAATAGTTAAATGGTTTCCGGATGATAACTCAAGAATGCTTAGGTCTATGATCATGAAACTTCATCGGTAGATTGATCATGACTGGCAGATGACCCCTATTGATTTTCAGGTCACTAGGTCAAAGGTCAAAGTCACAGTTACTCAAAATAGTAAAATGGTTTCCGGATGATAACTCAAGAATGCTTACGCCTAGGATCATGAAACTTCATAGGTACATTAATCATGACTGGCAGATGACCCCTATTGATTTTCATGTCACTAGGTCAAAGGTCAAGGTCACAGTGACTCGAAACAGTAGAATGGTGTCCGGATGATAACTCAAGAATGCTTACGCCTAGGATCATGAAACTTCATAGGAACATTGATCATGACTGGCAGATGACCCCTTTTGATTTTCAGGTCGCTAGGTCAAGGTCACAGTGACTTGAAACAGTAAAATGGTTTCCGGATAATAACTCAAGAATGCTTACACCTAGGATCATGAAACTTCATTGGAACATTTATCATGACTGGTAGATGACCCCTATTAATTTTCAGGTAACTATGTCAAAGGTCAAGGTCACAGTGACTCAAAACAGTAAAATGGTTTCCTGATGATAACTCAAGAATAATTAGGCCTAGGATCGTGAAACTTCATAGGTACATTGATCATCACTGGCAGATGACCCCTTATTGATTTCAGGTATTTAAGTCAAAGGTCGAGGTCACAGTGGCAAAAACCGTATTCACACAATGGATGCCACTACAACTGACAGCCCATATGGGGCGCATGCATGTTTTACAAACAGCCCTTGCTTATCGTTAGATTTTAAAATATCTTGGTACATTTGTTCACCATCATGGGACGGTGTGTCGCGTGAAAAAAGTACGTCAATATCTCCAAGGTCAAGGTCACACTTGGAGTTCAAAGGTCAAATGCTTGTCCGGGAAATAACTTTATCATTTATTGTAAGATTTTAAAATCATTTGGCACATTTGTTCACCATCATTGGACGGTGTGTCGCGCGAAAGAATTACGTCGATATCTCCAAGGTCAAGGTCACACTTGGAGTTCAAAAGTGAAACATGACCATAAATGAGCTTGTCCGGGCCATAACTATGTCATTCATTGTGAGATTTTAAAATGACTGTACATTAATTTTGTTCACAGTCATTGGACGACGTGTCATGCGAAAGAATTCAAGAGTTCAAAGGTCAAAATGGCCATAAATAAAAATTACATAATAATTCTTAAACATCGCCATAAATTAGATTCTCTTGTTTTGTGAAGACAGCATACAAAATAGTCTGTGTCAATGCGGCACGTGGGGGTATACGTCAACGTCTGTGACAAAGCTCTAGTTGTTTTTATTTAATTGTTTGCACACATTTGACACTCTTCCTTTGAGTACTTTTATCCCGGCGTTAAATATCCCTTTGGTTCGGCATAAACCCATCATCTCGTTATGATCAGATACCGAGCAGACAAATAGAAACAACATGATGTCATATACACAGGTGGCAGAATTCTGGTCATTAAACACAATTTATGATAACTCCATGTCTTCTCGTGGTAGAAGTATTGGGTAGTTATTTTGTGGAGTAATGTGACGCCGAATACTCAACTGCTGGTAGAAGAACAGACTTTATTCAAAGTGGGGTGGAGCACAGAAGAACAAATGTTCAACTGCAAAGTCATAATTTAGAAACACCTGTCACAACTACCAACGTGACCTCTTCCACAACTTCATCGACTTTAAGAAAGCTTTCGACCGGGTGTGGCATGGTCTACGACAGGTTCTGAGAGGATTCAACATTGACGAATGGCTGCTGAGTCATCCAAAAACTCTACGGTAATGACAGCAGCACAGTACTTTTCAACGGGCATATGGGTGACTTCATCAGGACATCAGCGGGCGTCCGTCAGGGCTGTCTACTCTCTACCGTCCTGTTTATCATTTTCATTGAGAAGATAATGCAGGAGACCCTCCAAGGTCACCACACCTCCATCTACATCGGTTGAAAGACCGATCTCCAACTTGAGATGCGGATAACATTGACCTCATGGATGGCACCAACAGTGAATTTCAAGACCTCATCAACAGACTATGAAGGAGCAGGAGCATAAAGGCAGGTGGTCAGCATGGGAAATACGAAGATCATGGTGAACATCACGACCAACATCAGTGCAGACATCACCATGAGCAGCCAGAAGCTGGAAGAAGTGACCAGCTTCAAGTACTTGGGAGCAACCCTGTATTAGTATGGTATCATTACTGCCGAGGTCCGAATCAGAATTGTCGAGGTAATCAGAAGAAAAGCTGGATGGACAATGTGAGGGAGAGGACGTCCCGCCCGATGGATAAGCAACTTTAAGCGGCCCACAACAGACCTGACTGGCTGAGGATTTCTGTGTCGTCTTTCTCATTTACTCCCAACGGTCAGACCGGCCATGGCATATTTTGTTTGACCACAACGGGGTTAAATAACGTTTCCGGAAAATACATTCATTTACGATTTATAATATAAAATGCTATATGTTAACACACATAATCATTAATAAAAGTATTTCAATAAACATACATAGAAAGTTCGATTTGCATCATTTGTACGTTTGTTGTTGGGTTGTATCTTAATATTCATCGCAATTGTCGTTACATTTTAAGTAAATTCAGTCAATCTTATAGAACATTAACATAAATAAAATTAAAATATTGTTGTGTACTTCGCTTTTATAGGTCTTTGTTTAATGAGTGATTCAAGCCCCTTACACTTTCGATCGCTCATGAAAAATAAAAACACACACACCAATACCATTAATAATTAGAAGATAAAATAGTATATTGTATTATTTTTGTAATTTAATTTATTGAAATCATTGTGCAAGAAATAACACGGATCATATGTAGCTTTGTTTTATGAAATCGCACGTGTTTAGTCTTCAGACCACCTTTACTCTGATGCTTAAAATTTACTCTTCTTTTAGTAAAGATGCAAAAATGTGTTAAGGACGTATGCGGCAGTTTTAATGCAAATTTTGCTCCACCCATTTTTTGTATTTAGTTAGAACCATCTGTTGGGGATAGAAAAATAAAATAAAAATCATGGGTCACCGGTGTTGTTCATTTTTTATTCGCACTTGAACAACAAGCATATTTCAGCATAGGAACAATTCACCAATAAGGTAATAACATAAAAACTTGAGCAAATTAATGAGAAAAGTGTTGAAAACAACCTCTATTTCTCACAAAATCTGTAATACTGATTTAATTTGACTGCAAAATTATAATTGTTTTTACATGAATCGATTGATTTATGTTTGTTTTTATCAATTTTTAAACAAAAACAAAAACAACAGAATGTCAAATATGAAAATAAATAAAATGCATCAAAGTCATTTTTATTTTTACATGCCTTCCTCCACCTAGATTTTCTCCAAATTAACCTAAAGGTTTAATGAGTTATAACTAAATACAAATATAAAAAGAAAACCAAAGGTCACCGGGATCGTTTGTTCTCAAATGCAGTTTGACTGCATGTATAAAAATACAATTTCAAAACGCAGTTGAATCCATGTAGTAATGATGCAGGTCAAAACACATACTAGTACATGTATTGCTGTATGCCAATGAAAAAGTAGATTTAAATGTAAATGAAAACACGAGATATTTGTAACAAGATCAATAATAATAAATAAATACATTATCCAACTTAAAAAAGATGTATACAAAACATTTAAAGTGCCATATCGACAGTATTAGTTTTAATTCTAGACATGACTTGACCAATGTTTTTATGTATGCCAAAGCAAAAGTAGATTTCAATTTAAGTGAAAACACAAATTATGTGTAGCAAGATCAAACAAATATAAATTTATATTGAACCCAAAAAAGATGATAATTAAATACATTTAAAGGGGCATACCATTTTTTTTAATTCTTGACATGATTTTACCAATGTATTGTTGTATGCAAATGTAGATTGTAATATAATGAAACTGCAAATTATAAAAAATGTGTATCGATATCATTACATTAGGTTACTTAAGTATTCAATAAAACAATACGTATACACTACACTTAAAGGGGCATAACAACGGTTTTAATTGTGATTCTTGATATGACATCATCAATTCACGGCATATCATTTGTATGAATTAATGTATATAAACGCAGTACCATATTATTGGAATTGCTAGGAATATATATATGAAAAACAATTGTATCTTCACAGTTCATGTACGATAAAAATCTAATCCAACACAAGTGTTGCATTGTTAGGAAAACGTTTACATACTACAAACAAGTTTGCATGTGAATAGAGATACTACAGAAGGCAATTATGGCGTATATGTACATCAATGATTCACTACCCATGAACTATCTATAATGAGTTTTTTTTTTAATTATAATAATCTATGAGTTGTTGATACGCCATTGTTATGCAAAAATGCTGAAAACTGTACTTTGTTTTTAAATCTACAATGACTCAGATATTTTAAAGTACAAAATACTTTTTAAGAACGTACGCGGTAGTTTTTGTTATTTTTTTTTACATTTAGCATAATGTTTGATCTATCTTTTGCTGATATTAAAATACAATAAAATCGAGGATGACGGGTGTTCTTCTTTGTGTTATTGAGCTTTGAATTAAACGACTATTTCAACGTGTGAGTTCACCTCGCAAATATGCCTTAAAGAACAAAACTGAGCACACAAGTGAAAAAAAAACTGTTGAAAATAATGTATTTCTCTGTGTCCATTTATAATTATGATTACAATTTTATTTAATACGATAAAACGTCAAATGGATATCACCAAAGTTAATCGGAAAATTAAAAAATATATAATCTCTTACTTTCAACTTCCCCAATCCTACCCGTGATCCCATGTTTTGTCGTAAGTATTTCAGCGTGTCACAAAAAAGGGTGTTTCACTATATTTGGGTAGAAAGATTTAGATTGCATTGCATTCGTGTTATATGACGTTATGTGTATGATATAAATGGCTTGCACGTGCGGTACCGGCGTACGTTCAAATACTTTGCTTAACGATGGACCAGCCTGTAAATGCCTTAGTGTACATCAATGTTTTATCTAATCAATTGCTTAGCAAAAATAAACACAATCTTTTTCGAATCATATTGGTCAGAGAGAAATAAATTAAGCGAAAAAAAATAGTATGCAAGTATTATATACACGTGCGGCATGCACCAACATCCGCACATGGTTCAGAGTTATCAGAACGTCGTGGATGAATAATTTAAATTCATCAGATATTCTATGTAGTAAATAATCTGACACAACATTACATAAAAGTTGATATCTTAAGCCGTTGTTTGAGAAATTAAAGTGTTCCGATTTATTTTGAAGCATAACATGAAACGCACATAACGATTTTTATTATATTATATATAACACATTTACTTTGATGGCATGTTTTAAATATGTGATGATTCAATGACAAATTGCTTAATTGGAAAGAAAGCTATCCGTTTTAATTGTACTTGCGACACTAACATTTTCAGTTATAACGAAGAATTGACTGTTTTCCGTAATGAGATTCTTGGTTGTTGTTACAAACATGCGATAAAAGAGGTTTTTGTAGTCGCAGGAATGCTGGTAGATTCTTACTGTGTTTAAAGGGGCTGCAAATTGTTTATCAATTTTCTAAACTTCATAATACTTTATTTCTTGGTATCATTCCCTTATTGAATATGCATCCCGTTTTTATTCAAATATCCGAAAAAGCATACACTTATTGCGCAACCGGTGTTACAGTCAAAACAATGTCGCGTGAAACTAAACTGCCGCGTACGTCCTTAAAACACAATAAAGGACCTGATATCATTTAATTATCATTTAGGTATTATAGTGTTTATTTCGTAATTTGTAATCGATTTTTTATTAAACATATGCCTGTATGCATATGTAAACATTACGAATTTAAACAATAACAATAACTTGATTTGTATGTTGGTAACATTAATAATACCGATACAATTACACGTTTGACGCTTATTACAAGCAGTTGTCTTTTCCTCGATAACTAAAAGATGCTTTGCAAACGTCTTGGCAAATAATACGCACACTGGGTAAATTTGACTTCTAAATTTGCTCTTGTTCGTACAAAACCACTTGATATGTGGATCAGACTTACACTTTGAGATGGCATTTCGGAACAATACAAACAGGAAACTAAACACTGCTTATCGCACAGAGAGCATCCCCCGAGTGTTGAGATATTGTCTGCTTTGGGATTGACGTTAATTAAGATTGAAAGCGATTGCTGATTAAGTGGTTGATGTCCAAGCCCATCGAGGATTATTCGGTACGTTTAAAATGACTTGTTAAAGTGTCGCATCCTTTCAGGATCTTAATCAAGAAGTGAAAATACTTCAACATTGCTATTAATGTCCGCTATGTTGAACTATCCTTTTTTACTAGGAAATAGTTATGCCTCATGATCAAGAGATTTAAATATACATGCATGAACAGTTCAATTTTCACTATGTCACTATGTCCGTTTTGTCACTTGTATATAATAATTCTTTAATATTGTCATTCAATGTAAAAGCAAATTAACATAACATGTATATAGTGTCATGTAATTCGCTTATTATAGTGCCTAGTGTTATGGTTGATTTAGCACACGTATTAAACTTTCGATCGTTCATGAAAAATAACACACGCCAACACCCATACCTTTGAAAATTAAAGTTATAGTTATAACACTGTTTTTAAAATTAAGTTTAATGAGGTTCAGATACGGCTAATGTATGTATTTGTTTTGTGCAATTATCGATGTTAAGCATTTCGACCACCTTTACTCTGAATCTAATGTGTTAAATTACTCGTATTTTTATAAAGATAAAATAAAATTTATGAATAAACACAAATGTTACTAAATGATATGTTGTTGAATCATTATTTAGGTGTAATAATCTTTATTTTAGAGTTTCCTATCAATTTATCGTCGATATTCTCCACTATTTTCATAACAAAGGAAAAAAAATGTGTCAACCTTCAACCTTTTTCTGAAATTGGACCCATCATGTGATATCTAAAAATATTAAAAATAATGAGTGAACTTGGCATTTTCGAACAACCATTTTTAGTTGTTCGCGCTAGCGTGCAACTAATGTAGAGGGAGTTTTGCAAGTCAGTCTGCTCTTAACTACGCTAGGAACGATAACCACCGCAACTGCCTGTTTATACTTCACCACTGGTACACTGCAGACAGCAGTATGTGTATGTAATCAATAGTGTTTAACAGCTTGTGCGACGACATTGGCCAGTCTAGTGTTTAACAGCTTGTGCGACGACATTGTCAAGTTTATCATTGAAATCTGTACATATTGGCTGCTTTCAGGGAAAACGGGGCTTAATGCATGCCAAATAAGGTTAGTCTGTGCACACTGATTAGCCTGTTCAATGCGCACAAGCTAATCAAGGATGACACTTTCTGATTTTATGGTGGTTTTCGTTAAAAGAGAGTCTCTGGTACTGGAATGACAATTAATGCATATGCATTAAGCCCTGTTTTCCCAAAATGAAGCCTAAATTATATTTTTTATTAATAATTTGAAAAAGGATAAAAGTGATAATAACTTCAAAGAAACCTCGCTGACAAGGCAAATAAACACAATCACTTTTAAATGAAATAAACAACCAATGAGTTCTAAATTTTTACCTCGTGACCTTTTTAGTTAACATCTAAACGGGACCTTTTCACAGTTTGTCAGTAAATGCTTAATACTGATAAATGTAAACATTGGATCTTAAAAGCTCCATTATAAAAAACAAGAATATAAGAGGCAAAAAAAGTTACCCTCAACTTGGCTCGAACCACTGACCCCCGGAATAAAAGTCCATCGTCTAGACCACTCGGCCATCCTTGCTCATACAATGAGAGATGTATTTTATACTTTGTACGTATATGCAATCATCGTAGCATGATCAAATATAACGACAACAACAGAACTTTCCAAATTATTAAATCGTTTAATTTTGTCAATTTACCAAAACGTGGAAAGGTTCCATTTACTGTCTTCAGACTTGCAAATTTAATGAGTTCAACACACTGTCAGATCTTTCATCATGAATAACTAACAGATTAAGTGGTTGCCTGTTAGCCTGGGGACAGTAGATTTAAGCCCAGGAAACTCAATTTCAAATGTTGGTTACATTTGGGCTAAAAAGCAGGGAAACTAGCTTTGTCAAATCTTGAACAACTCAATCCAATTAAACATAGATACAAATTGGCAACTGTGGATCAATTAGGCCTAGGGAATGATTTAATTCCGGCTCACAACAAGACATGATGCATTAAAAGTCTGTCATGTCGGCAAAATTGTTGTTCCATAATTTAATTAAAAATATATTAAGTATTAGATACACATAACACAACATGTACATGATTCTAAGCTTGTTATTCTTTAGCAAGGCAACCAAAATTCTAAAGATTCTAAAGATTGTTGCCAGTGCAGCAACCAATTGCGAAAAAAAAGACATGTTGTTATTTTGTCTAAGTTATCTCTATAACATAAATATGAGGATAAAAAGTGCACGCACCTATCGACCTGTGCTTTAAGACACACATTTTATAAAATTTGAATGGGTTGTGTACATTTCAAACTTGCGATATTAAAAGCTATAACATTATTTTGAAAACTGAGTTTACTCTAAGATTATGCAATAGCGAACAACTTCAGTGCCTTCAGCGCTTTGATTAAAGGTTAAAATGGACCTGCTCACGTTTTGGTAAACTGACACAATTGGCATTTTTTTAAGATTTGCTAATTTTCGTTTAGTTATGATATTTGCGAGGAAATAATAATACTGAACATTGACCATGCTCTAAAATATCCATAATATGTATGCATCTGTTGACGATTTAGAAACCTGACAATTATACATGCGAAAGGATTGAAGAATTTGAAGAGTTCTGTTGTTATCGTTATATTTTCTGACATTATGAGGAATGCTTATATGAAGTATATATGGCCGAGTGGTTTAGGAGTTAGACTTTTGCTCCAAAGGTCAGTGGCTCGTGTCCTGGTGAGGATTTCTTTTTTCTTTCTTTTATTTGTTGTAATTTTATACTGGAGCTATTCACTTCCGATGTTTACAGTCATGGATTTAAAGCATTTAAACGTCAAAACATACCAAATCTGTGAACAAGTCTCGTTAAAAGATTCATTTTCTTTCAATTGAAAATTCATCTGAGATTATTAGCGAATATTAGGAAAATGCTTATAATACTAATGAAAACAACCATACACAATTTGCAAAGAATATCGATATTCCAGTTCAACTTGTAATACACAGTGTTCTATACAATTCGAGGAGGAAGCTTAACTTTTTGTGGTGAATAATGGAGTTGATTGTGACCGTCCAAAATACCCTACATGATGTACAGAACATGCGCTGTGCGCGGTTTGCATTTGGTTCAAAAGTAAATATACTGTAATATGTTAAAAGTTGGTATTATTTTAAACTTGTGTTTGCAATGTATTTGTTTTTAATTACAAAATGTATGTATATTTTTGCTTTTGTATGAGCATTCATTAATAGAAGCCTTGCACATTCGAAAATACCCAGCACAAGAATATAAAGAATACTATGTTAGTATGATTGTGTACTTAAATGTATCCCACGAGTAAAGAAAGGTTTACATGGTGAGGCTTGCCGATCCTTGTAAGCCTTTCTGAGACGAGTGGGATAAATTTACGTACACAATCACACTTACATAGTATTCTATTTATCCTATAAAAATAATTCATCATACCTCTACGGCCCCGATTTTAAAGAAAATAATGAAAAAATCGCTTAAAAGCTGCAGTTTTACCGGGAAAGAATACGACTTTGGGGTTTGACGTGTTAATAATGACGTCATGAGCACGCGCCCTTAATATTTGTAAAAATTGATTTTTAGCTGTTTGTGTTGCATTTTGTGCTTAAACTATATTACATCTTGGTATCAAATTGCTTGTTTTGTTGAATTTGATTCGATTTTACTAAAAATTAATACTTTATATATTTGATTCCGAGTCATATGACCTTCCTCCACACATGACTAGGTGTGGGATAAACATAGGTGTGGGATAAACCTTTTATTTTCTGTATGGGTCCAATTATGTTCTATAAAATCATTTAGCTGTAGGATAAAATTATTTGTTAAAGTATTAATTAAATGTATAAGAAGAGTATTTACCAAATTGTTTTACAGTAGGAAATCATGCAGAATCAACTATTTGCTAACAACTCTGTAAACGGTACGAGTCAGAAAGAGTCAGACAGAGTACTTTGCCGTGACAACGATGATTGCGGATGTTGGTTTTTGGATATATTAATCACTAACAAATATGCACATGTGGTGGTTTATTTTTATTTCACAACTTTACCATGGAAACAAAACGTACAAAACGAAACTCACCGATTGAGCATGTTCCTATGAATAAAATAATCTTCAAAGTGTTAGATCTTAAACAGCCTGGTATATCATGTGGTGGTTCACATTTTTTCTGGACATGATTATTTCAGATAAAACAACCTTTTATGGCATATCGCCAAAATCAAATGACCCCAAAGACAACAAAAGTAGACAACGGGAATCAATATATTACGTGACCGAAGATTTAACAACATAATACTGGTGTCAAATAATTGATGTCATCACTATTCATATTTGAGAATATGAAGGTCCGAATTCGCACTTTCGTAAACCATGCCCTTCAATCTAGACACATTGTCCACAATAGTGCGAGTTGTTTCCGGTCTCTGCTCCGTGCCCATGGCTTGCAACGACTACGCTATCTCCAAACGGCGTGTTTTGATCAGTGGTGGAAATATATAACCATAAAAAAACTACTCTTGTAAATAAGATCGGGTAGAAAACATTACTTAAGACAATAATTAAATTAAAAAATTAAAGAATAAAAGCTTGCTCCAATAATTCACGGTATTGAGTATTAACTATTGGACTGTCCGGCTAGCGCAGTGGTTGGTACACGCGCTTCTCACCTAGGCGATCCCGGGTTTAATACTCGTTCCCGGCGGCATGTGAGTTTGGTTGGTGGTCACCATAACGGACAGGCGGGATTTCTCCCGTGTACCCCCACAACACAAGACACTCCAAAATTGAAAATCTTTCACTAACAACTACTTAATTGGAAAATAGCATTTAATGTAGCTAACATTTTAAAGCGACGTGCAGTATCCCTATAATCTTTAAATTAGCCAATCCAATAGTAAAGTATCTACTGGGGGTAAATGACTCCAACGTTTTATTAGCTGTCGAGCAATGTATAAAGGTGGGTTAAACAGCTGCGCCGAAAAAGGAAACTATTTAATATCGTTTCACAAAAAATGTAGATGTACATAATTTAATATGCTGTGTGTACATACGGCTTACGAGGTAAAACTGTCAATAAGAAAACAAGTTCTCCGCTGCGAAGGGAGAGCTTACCACGAATTTATGCAACCACGTGGTTAAACATGTAGAATTGCGTAGAGCAATTACTTTCTCGGATGTTCAACCAGCTCCAGGGAGATCGATTCTGGGCGAGTGCTGCGGTATAAACTAGTCTAAGCGTAACAGTAGAAAAAGGTAGAATAGGTAACGACATAGCTGTTCAGAAAGCAAAGGTTTTGGTTTTCGGCGTTTCCAAAGTCCAATAGCCTTTGTTTTGAATTAGATAGTTTATTCTATATGATAACGAAAACAATATTTAGCATCACCTAACAATTCAAGTTTCTAAAAGGAAGTCTTAATTAAATCCGTTAGTTAATGTGTGCGAGTGCGTATAAATACACTGCAAAGGTCTAAACGATTGCGTGGTGTGTTATACAGGCATAAGATTATCGTTTGGTTAAAGTATCAGTTGATATTTTCAGCATGTATATACAATAAAGGATAATTGTATTTGGATTTGGATTTGTTCTACGTGCATGTGAAGTCGCTATATATTAATCGAATGCATCTTTTATAGAGTTTTCATATTATTTGTTATATAAATGAACAAAAACAGCTAACTTGTATTATTGTACGTTCTAAACGTCTGTGGTTAAAGTAGAAATATGATTTCAAACGGAAAATTTACTGTGTTAAACACTGGTAAACATCTTTAAATTATCGATAATTCAGACACATATCGTCGTTGTTTTGACGTTTTAACATTATCGGCCCACACAATTCTGCAGTAAGTATCCGTTTTGAAAATGAAGTGACGTCTTTAAAGAATAATACAAAAAGAAAATGCGTTTGAATCGGATAGTATCGAGTGTTATAAACTCTTGATAAAATAAAACAAAATGCTATCAGTCGTGGCTGCGCATCTCTTGAAAAATAATTTTCTCTGCGATTCTGTACCAACACATTCGTAGTAAAACTATTACGTATAGAGGTAGTTGTAGTACTTATATAATTATATTCGGATTGTATATCCACTTAACTGAACTGAAGCGTTTCTTCACCATGTATACGTATATATTTTTCCAATTCAAGCTCTAATACTATGTATGGGCTCTTTTGTGTTGTATATATTTTATAATTGATTTAATCCGGCATTTGCAGTGGTTCAATTGTACATGTTGTGTTATGCACGCGTTGGATTCAGCCAACGAAAGAACTACATAGCTGAAGATGAAGCGATCATGAGGTAGTGGAACATTTCGTTATGTAGCATTCATGTTATGCATCCATATTAATATCTTTTATGTATTCTATAAGCATTATTTGTAGTTTTTGACACGCACTGAGCAGTGTCTTTCGATTTTGTTTGCAGGATGTGAACATGTTTAGCTTACAAAATGTGATATTTGTATACTGCGGCTAAAGTCAGACTTTTTAGAACCGCAAATCGATATCATTTATCGCTTTTTAGATGACAAATTGAACATTGAACAGAGGAGACAACTGACCCCACGGACTGAGAATAATGAAGAACTGATCCAACAAAATGAGAATGGGATAGAACTGACCCCACAGACTGAGAAAGGAAATATAACAGACCCTACCTACTGAGAATAAGATAGAACTGACCCCAGAGACTGAGAATAGGATATAACTGACCCAACAGACTCAGAATGGGATAGCACTGTTCCCAGCGGCTTAGAATGAGACAAAACTGACCCCACAGACTGAGACTGGGATAGACCTGGCCCCAGACACTGAGAATGGGATAGAACTGACCCAAGATACTGCGAATGGGAAAGAACTAACCCCACAGACTGAGAAAAGGATAGAACTGACCCCACATACTGAGAATGGGATATAATTGACCCCAGAGACTAAGTATGGGATATAACTGACCCCACATACTGAGAATGAGATACAGCTGACCCCACAGAATGAAGATTTGAGAGAACTGATCCGACATACTGAGCATAGGAGAGAACTGACCACACAGACTGATCATACGATAGAACTGAGCCCACAGAATGAGCATAGGAGGAACTGATCCGACAGACTGATAATAGGAGTGAACTGACCCCACAGACTGAGCATAGGAGAGAACTGACACCACATACTGAGCAAAAGAGAGAACTGACCCAAAAGACTGAGCATGAGAGAAAACTTTCCCCACAAACTGAGCATAGTTGAGAACGTACGACATATATTTAACATAGGGTTAAACTTACCTCACAGACTGATAACACGATCAGACCCCACAGACTGAGTATAGGAGAGAACTGACCCTGCAGACTGAAAACGAGAGAAAAATGACTCCACAGACTGAGAATAAGAGAGAACTGACCCCACAGACTGAGCATAGGAGATAACTGACCCCACAGACTGAGCATAGAAGAGAACTGACCCCACAGACTGAGTAAAGGAAATAACTGACCCAACAAAATAATCACAATGCAAAACAGACCCTAAAGACTGAGATACAACGGACCCCAAATACTAAGCATAGGATAGAACTGATCACTCATATTAAGCAAATGATAGAACTGACCCCACCGACTGAGCTTAGGAGGGAACTTCCCCATCTGAATGAGCATCGGAGAAAACTGACCCTTAATACTGAGCTTAGAAGATAACTGACCCCACACACTGAACACAGGAGAGAACTGACCCCACAAACTCAGCAAAAGAGAGAGAAATGACCCCACATACTGAGATAAAGAAATACGTAACCCATAGACTGAGCTTAGGAGAGAACTGACCACAGAGACTGAGTATAGGAAAGAACTGACCCAAATGACTGAGTTTTGGAAAGAACTGACTCAAAAAATAAGCTGAGGAGAGAACGGACCCATAGACTGAGCAAAGGAAAGAACTATCCACTCATATTAAGCAAAGGGTAGAACTGACCTCATCCATTGAGCTTAGGAGAGAACAGACTCAACAGACTGAACATAGGGTAGAACTAACCCACACACTGAGCATAGGAGACAACTTACCCTACAGACTTAGCATATGAGAGAACTGACACCAAAAACTAAACAAAGTAGTGATATGATCCCACAGAATGAGCTTAGGAGAGAACTTAACCCAATGACTAAACAGAGGATAGAACTAATACCAACGACTAAACAGAGGGTAGAACTGACCTCAAAGACTGAGCATAGGAGAGAACTGACCCCACAGACTGACCATACGAGCGAACGGACCCCACGGACTTAGCATAGGAGTTGTATGATCCCAAAGACTGAGCCTAGGAGAGAACTTACCCGACATACTAAACAGAGTGTAGAACTGACCCAACTGACTGAGCATAGGAGAGAACTGACCCCACAGACTGAGCATAGGCGAGAACTTACTCCAAAAACTAACCAGAGGAGTGATATGATCCAACAGACTGAGCCAAGGAGAGAACTTACGCAACAGACTAATCAGAGCATAGAACTTACCCCACTGACTGAGCATAGGAGAGAACTGACCTCACAGACTGAGTATAGGAGAAAACTGACCCCACAGACTTAGCATAGGAGAGAACTGATCCCAAAAAATAACCATAGTAGTGATATGATCCCACAGACTGAGCTTAGGAGAGAACGAACCCCACAGGCTAAACAGAGGGTAGAACTGAAATCACTGACTGCGCATAGGAGAGAACTGACACTTCTGACTGAGCGTACGAGAGAACTAACCCCACCGACTGAGCATAGGAGAGAACTTACCGCACATATTGAGTATAGGGGAAAACCCCACAAACAAAATATAGGAGTGATATGATCCCATAGACTGAGAGTAGGAGAAAACTTACCCTACAGACTGAGCATAGGAGATAACTTACCCCACAGACTGAGCAAAGGAGAGAACTGACCCGACAGACTGAGCATAAGAGAGAGCTGACCCATAGACTGAATATAGGAGAGAACTTACCCAACAGACTGAGCATGGGAGAGAACTGACCCCACACACAAAACATAGGAGTAATATGATCCCACAGACTGAGCATAGGAGAGAACTTACCCCGCAAAATGAGCAAAGGAGAGAACTGACCCCACAGACTGAGCATAAGAGAGAAATTACCCCACATACAGAGCATTGAATAGAACTGACCCCACAGACTGAACATAGGAGAGAACTGACCCCACAGGCTAAGCTAGGAGCGAACTGACCCCACAGATTGAGCATAGGAGGGAACTGACACAACAGACAGAGCATAAGAAAGAGCTGACCCATAGACTGTGCATATGAGCGAACTAACCCCACAGACTGAGCAAAGGAGAGAACTGACCCCACAGACTGAGCATAGGAGAGAACTTACCCCTCAGACTGAGCATAGGATAGAACTGACCTCTCAGACTGAACATAAGAGAGAAATGACCCCACTGGCTAAGCTAAGGAGATAATTGACTCTACAGACTAAGCATAGGAGAGAACTTACCCCGCAGATTGAGCATAGGAAAGAACTGACCCCACAGACTGAGCATAGGAGAGAACCTATCCCAAAGACTGAGCATAGGAAAGAACTGACCCCACAAACAAAACATAGGACTGATATGGCCCCACAGACTGAGCTCAGGAGAGAACTTACCCCGCAGACATAGCATAGGAGAGAACTGACCCAACAAACTGAGCATATGAAAAAACTTACCTTACAGACTGAGCGTAAGGGAGAAGTTACCCCACAGACTGATCATAGGAGAAACCTTACCCCGCAGACTGAACATAGGAGAGAAATGACCCCACAGACTGAGCATAGGGGAGAACTGATCCCATGACTGATCATTGGAGAGAACTTATCCCGCAGACTGAGCATAGGAGAGATCTGACCACACAGACTGAGCAAAAGAGAGAACTGACCCCACAGACTGAGCATAGGAGAGAACTTATCCCGCAGACTGAGCATAGGAGAGAACTGACCACACAGACTGAGCATAGGGGAGAACTTACCCCGCAGAATGAGCATAGGAGAGAACTGATCCAACAAAATAAAAATAGGAGTGATATGATCCCACAGACTGAGCATAGGAGACAACTTACCCCACAGAATGAGCATAGGGGAGAACTGACCCAAAAAAAACAAAACATAGGAATGATATGATCCCACAGACTGAACATAGGAGAGAACTTACCCCGCAGACTGAGCATAGGAGAGAACTTACCCCACATACTGAGCATAGGAGATAACTTACCCCACAGACTGAGAATATGATAGAACTGACTCCGCAGACTAAGTATTGGAGAGAACCGACCCCACAGGCTAAGCTGAGGAGATAAATGGCCCCCACCGACTGAGCATAGGAGAAAACTTACCCCACAGAGTGAGCAGAGGGGAGAATTGACACCACAAACAAAACATAGGAGTGATATGGTCCCATACACAGAGAACCGACCCCACAGGCTAAGCTGAGGAGAGAAATGGCCCCCACCGACTGAGCATAGGAGGGAACTGACCCCACTGACTGAGCATAGGAGAGAACTGACCCCACAAACAAAACATATGAGTGATATGATCCCACAGACTGAGCATAGGGGAGAACTGACCCTACAGACTGAGCATTTGATATAACGGACCCCACAACTTAGCGCGGACTGACCCCAAAGATTGAGCATAGTGAACAACTGACCCCACAGACTGAACATTGGATAGAACTGACCACACAGACAGAGAATATGTTATAACTGACCCCACTGACTGAACATTGGATGGAACTGACCCCACAGACTGAAAATAGTAGAGAACTGATCCCGAAGACTAAGAATAGGAGATAACTTTTCCTACTGACTGAACATAGGAGAGAATTGTAACCACATACTGAGCATAGGAGAGAACATACCCAACAGACTGAGCATAGGGGAGAACTGACCCCACAAACAAAACAGAGGAGTGATATGCACCCACAGACTGAGCATTGGAGAGAACGGACCACACCGACTGAGAATATGGGAGAACTTACCCCACAGACTGAGCATAGGGGAGAACTGACCCCACAAACAAAACATTGGAGCTATATGATCCCACAGACTGAGCTAAGGAGAAAACTTACCCCGCAGTCTGAGCATAATAGAGAACTGACCCCACAGACTGAGCATAGGAGAGAACTTACCCCACCGACTGAGCATATAGGAGAACTGACCCCACAAACAAAACATAGGAGTGATATGATCCCACAGACTGAGCATAGGAGAGAACTGCCCCCACAGACTTAACATAGGAGAGAATTTATCTCACAGACTTAGCTTAGGGTAGAACTGATTCCACATACGAAACATGTAGTGATATTATCCCACAGGCTGAGCATAGGAGAGAACTGAACCCCGAGACTGATCATAGGAGACAACTTACCACACAGACTGAGCATAGGAGAGAACTGACCCCACAAACACAACATAGGAGTGATATGTTCCCACAAACTGGGCATAGGAGAGAACTTACCCCGCAGACTGAGCATATGAGTGAACTGACCCCACAGACTGAGCATAGGAGAGAACTGACCCACAGACTGAACATAGGAAAAAACTGACCTCACAGACTGAGTATAAGCGCGGAATGACCCCACTGATTGAGCATAGGGTGCAACTGACACCACAGACTGAACATTGGATAGAACTGACCCCACAGACTTCGAATAGGAGATTACTAACCACACAGGGTGAGCATAGGATGGAACTGACCACACAGACTGAGAATAAGATAGAACTGGCTACTCAGACTAAGCATAGGAGTTAACTTTACCCACAGACTGAGCATAGGAGAGAATTGGCCCCACAGACTACGCATGGGAGAGAAGTGACCCCACACGCTTATAATAGGAGATAACTGATCGTAGACAGTCACGAGCGTTTTGGCCTTCTATACCAGACATATCAATTGATACAGGAATGAGATTTGACATGCAATCTTATTATTCCCAGTGTACTGAAGTTGCACCCTTGAACAGAATTATTTTCTCCATGTATTGAAAAAAAAAAATTTTAACGGTAATTCCTCGAAAGCAACCATTTATCCTTTATTAATGTATCAAAGAAAGAATGATGGTAGCGACGGTAAATTACATATTTGTATAACGTTTATGATAAACTACCCTTATATATTTACAAAGTACACTTTATACATATAATTTAGTTTAGCTTTAATAATCAACCCTTCTAGTTTGTCGTATATGGTCATTTTTAGCGTTGAAAATGAGCATAATGTGTAATTAGCAACATTAGCACAATATACTCAATCACGCGAAACTTAAACAGTTGAACTTTGGTAAGTTTCTAATTATTCAATTCGATTTGCGACGTTAAGATTGTTATTTGGGAAACACTTTTCTTGAATATGATGTTTAGAAGCTTTTAAAGTGCGCGTGCATTATTTCAACAGTTATGATGAGCGAGTCTTCAAACTGTCATTGTATTTGATTTGCATTAAGACATGATTTAGCTTCCGCTATTAAATGCTAAAAACCTAATTTGCTCGTTTAATTCGAAAATGACAACTTTAATAATGGGCTCAACATTGGAAAACAGTAAACCATTTTTACATTCTCGATATCGAGTTATGTTGGAGTTGGCTTCCGTAATAAAACGAATGGAGAACTGGGTCTTTCGATGTTAAAACTGAGATAACCTATAGAGGCATTATAAAATGGGAAATGAAAAAATAAAATGATGTTTAATATGTTGTTTCACTATTGAAGTGACTTAGTTGTTCTACATTTGAATATGTTTTCGATTCTTTGTTTATGGAATGAATTTTTTTTTACGATCACAACATAACCACTTTAATAACGTTATCGTGATGAACATCATTCAATTGTACAGAGGACAAATCCAGAGATCACTGTCTCACCAATTATTATACTTTCTTTCTGAAATATTTTCACTAGTAAAGAAACATTTAAGTAACGTTTTTTAAATAAAATAAATAAAAGAGAGCTAATTTGGTTGCTAGTATATATAGTATTATACTATATCACTTGATGAGAAAATAACGGTATTGATTGTACATGTTATTATTCTTTACTTCCTAGTTATCTGTGTTTACTTACGAGGCTTTAAATATTGACCATTCAATGCCAACATTATCAGTCAACGTAACTTTGACCACGTCTTATTTAGTGGGGTTTTGTTACTAACAATCCCTTCCTCTAAATTGATACAGATTATTGAATTGCTTACACAAGTTATCATTACTTTCATCGTAAGTTATAGAAATTGTTTTAAACTATTATATTTGCCAGTATAAGACGAATATATATATATTAGCGGTTTATAGAAAATTTAGTATCAGACTAATGCAACTTCATATTCCCCATCACGAGGGAAATATGCGATTTTTGATTTTGATAGTATATATGTTAATCACAATTATACGTTAATTGCTGAAAAATGTACGTACATGTATTGAAAGTTGTATTACACGATTAACGATGATTGGTTTAATTATTTTAAAATATCGTTCGGTCGTAGTGTCTGATTGCCACATTGTTTTACTAATAACGAATACGTTTTTATAAAGGACTGTTCCACCTTAAAAGGGTAAAATGGTAACGAATAAATAGTTTTGATTACTATGTACATTAATGTAGTTTTGTGTGTGACGTAGTCAGAATGCTGATTCTCTGAACTTAATTTCAAAGTTAAAACACGTATAAATTAGTAAAAGTATGTTGGAGAAAAAGAAATGTTGTCTTTGTCTTAAAATAAAATTGCACGGGGGTGTATTCGGACAACAATATAATATGAATATTTAAAATAGGTAAAAATATTAAATAGTCGATTTAATCAAACTAGCAATTGTTAAGATTGGTAAGTCTTTAACGGTGAACTGTTATGTCTCTGTGCTCAGAACATTAACGTGAATTTTCTGTGAGCCGAACATTTCCTTTCGTTATAACATTCAACTTCCAATAGCAAGTAAATGTCGATTTTAATTTTCAACAAACTTTTGCTGCAAACATACGATATCCTTATGTTTATGTTGATTATCTGCTATTAATCTTGGAATTCGGAGGTGTACATTATTTAAGTAACTTGAAAACGTCACACATTTGTTTAATTCAGATATCTATGGTCTTCCTGTTTCTCCGAAAACAATCCATTGTCCTGTTCGTTATACTCATGCCACATAGATGTGTAAAAGGAAGTTTTATACCCATAATCTTCGATGTGCGAGTTCATTTCACTTAACGCTTTAGTCAATTAACATTCGCTAAAGTAACAGTTGCTTATTTAAGAATGTATACAAAAGAAAGAAGAGCTTTAGTTGTATTTGGATTGATTCTACAGGCATGTAATTGCACAGGTATTAATCGAATTAGATATTCATACGGTTATAATTATTCACATAAATTAAGAAAAAACAGTTTGATTTTTTAAATTTTGAAATGATAGACAATTATGTTTTAAAACGGATAATTGTTCGTTTCAAACATTGTTAAAGAGCTGTGAAATGATCGATAAAACGATTGAATAAGGTCGTTATTTTGACGAAATTACGTTATCAGTTTTACAAAAGTCTCGTGTTATCCTTATCGAAATTAAGTTAACGGCTTAAAAACATAACACACACACACAAAGAAATGCGTTGACATCGATAAATACTTTCAGTCGTTGCTGCGCATCTTGTGAAACATTATTTTCTCTGAACGCTGTTAATCGATACTGTACAAAAATAATATTCGTAGTTACGAGTATAGTAATATCTTTATACAAATATTTTTCGGCATGTATGTATGTTCACTTGTACTTATATGTTCACTTAACTGAAGCTTTTCTTCACCGCCATATTTGAAAATCCAAGCTTTAAAAAAATTGATGGCTATTTTGTGTTGTATATATTTTTGTTCGTTATTGTGCCGGCCATTTGCCTTGGTCACATTGTTAATGTTGGTGCTACGCACTTGTTGGATGATCTCACACGGGAAGAGCAAACGATCATGAGCTGGTTGAACATTTTATTTGTGTAGCATACATTTATGTGCATCCATTTTATGATATTCATGGTACTTAAGTGTCATCTGTAGTTTAACGGTGCCATTGTTGTAAACAATTTTTCGACACTTCATTCAACAGTTTCTTAAGATCCTGTTTTCAGGATTAATAAAATGTAGCCTTACTATTGTGGAACGACCAGTGTAATGATTCGTGAAGTGCAAGTCGAAGATTGTTGGTGCACGCGCGCGATTAAGGGTTTCCTTCCAGGCTGTCATTTAATGTAAGCCCAATCTTTTTTTTTGCATTGATAACCATGGTAAATACACGGACAGCATTTATCTACTTAAATGTCAAGTTTATTAAGTTAGTTGAAGACGGTGTTGTGACTTGACGGTTTGCCTGGCTAAAAACAATATATAAATCGATCAAATAGTTTCTATGATTTTCCTCATAACATAAAACAGTGTTCATCACGCGTTCATAAAGTTTTTTATGTATATAATTAAAAATTCTGTAAATAGTAAGCACATTCTTGTAATTCTTCATTCATTTCAGATAATACATAAGTCATTGTTTATAACTTAAAATATGTACCTTAAAAGTGCATTGCGTTTAAAATTGTGACCATCTCTTTTAATTTTGCACGGCCATTGTTCCGTCTAATTTTTGACTAGAGTTAGATTTAAGAATTTATGATTCATGTAGTGAAGAAAACTTGATACTATTTAAACCACCAGGTGAAATTGTACACATGTGTAGTGTTTTGTTGCAGTTTGTTTTTCTGTTTTGATGTAGTTGTGGACCTTTTGTTTATCAAGGATACAATTGTCATTTTTGGAACTTGTGTCAAGCGAAACTCAAAATGTATTGCTGCTAGAATTGTTCAACTTGACAAATAGTATGTTCGTCAAACGCTGCAAACTGCCAAACATTGTGTTTTATAGCATCAGTATTTATCTTCGTAAATTAAGCTTTACATTCGGTTATTATTTTGGAGATAGGTTGATCACATTTTACAATAACTTAAGAAATGTACTTTATACATCAATATATGTTTATACAATGATATGCGTCAAAACGCTTAAATATATAATTATATTTATATATCCTATTTTTACAAAACAACCTATTTCCAAATCCTGGAATCAAAGAATCTCATCCTCAGTTTTTTTTTAATCGCTTAACTCTCAGTCTGAAAAATCGACATTTGCCTATAAGGCACTCTAATTCATGATGGGACCAAATAGTGCATATTGCTTACTTCGATATACTGCTCTACAACAACCTAGGTGGTTTACCAACGACTTAACTTCGTTCCCAGAATATTATTCTAAAGCATCAACTGTCTCTGTGGCAGAAAAGCTACCACGGTAAATTACACAGTTTACGTGTATTGTTTACATGTGATGCGAGTAGGTGAGCCGAATGTTTACCACACGTGGTATCTTATTAGAAAAATGAATGGTTTTGTCTGCCAATCGTCTACATCGAAACCCCGACTTTTAACTAGATGCTATTTCCATTGTTTGCTCTTGGAATCTAATAGGGACACAACGTTATATCTATTTGTCATAAAATATATTTAAAGCTATGTATGGTATTATTTTCAGTACTACCATTGAATAAAATAGGTTTTATATTTTGATGGTTAAAAATTAATTATACAAATTTTGCAAAGCATTTTCATAAGTTTTAACAATTATATTAACTGCTTCCGCTTCATGCAAACTTCAGCTGCGAGTTTAGTATCAGACAAGATGCCAGTCGCATATAGATGTTTTACCTCACAATTGTAAGCCTTTATATAAAGGATTTTATGGTTCCCTTTAACGGACATTCCATATCATCTACAACACATTTCCGAAAACCGTCTAATATCTGTAACGTCCTCTTCGGCGAATGTACCATATACACAATGTTCTTGTCACTTATGGGATTCTTTGTCCATTTCCGGGAATCATATCATGCCAATAGTTCTCACGTTTGTGAACAAGCTTATGGGATCATATTTCCGCTTCCGGAGACCATAGCATACCTATTCTAGATGTATGCAAGAAGATTCCTGATCATATAAATCTTACTGGCGTCATGTTGAAAGAAGGGCCACTTATAAGGTTTCTCCTGAAAAACAACTTCCTGTGGCTAAATAACTACACAAATGGTTTATTTGCAATTTGCATTACCTGTATGGTTAATTGAAACGCCCGCATTTAATCCGTTTACTTCCGGAAACAGGTTGCTCTTTTTCCTGAGCTCATTTGCATTCCAATGTGTCTCGTTTACGTGTCTCGATGACCGCGAGTACATACCGTTGCTCTGTTCGTCAATTTAGTTAATCTAATTGCAGTTTAATCCTACCTGTTCGTTTCCAAGAAACTCCCAAGGAATATCATGTTGCTTATCTACATTAAAGCTACATTGTTCGATTACATCTCTATAACATATTCTACTTGCATCAGCAAAATATTTAACACACACACTTGATTGAGTTGAACCCGTTGCCGCTGTTGTTTTAACAAGAACGTAATTTCGAAAATTGATTGCTTTAGCACTAAATGGGCGTGAACCAAGACGCTCTAGCAATTATGCAATCGATTAAATGTCTAGTTATCAATCTTACCGTGTTTCCAATCAAACTTTGAAAAGGCTTTCTCTGCCCTACACTGCTAGCTACGAATCATACTGGAACTACTTTTTGTCTGGTTTGATGTATTTGATATATAATCTTATCTACATTTATTCAAGTCTAGCCACTCAGTTTAAAGTTATGGAAAACTGATTAACATCATTATAACGTGAAACAACGCATTCCAAAAAACAAGTTTCAAATAGTTGTTAACGATCATTCACTTAAGTCTAGATGAGCATTTGTTTTTCAACGCAAAATGATCGGGTGTTAATATAAAAGCACGCTCATAACCGCAACTTACTACATCTTCAATATACTTACTATTACTAGTATCAATGGTTATTCAGTAGTAGACCCACTGGATTGCGATGCGAGGTTAACCCATGTATGCCTAGTGGACTTTCCAATCCTTCTAAATTGGATCAATTTATTTCCAAATTTAGGGATGTCTAGAATATATCTTCAATATACTTACTATCACTAGTATCAATGGTTATTCAGTAGTAGACCCACTGCATTGCGATGAGAGTTGAAGTTACTGGCTTCCGGTATGGCCTGTTAAGCGCGCCACGCGACAATTCCGCCTTAAAATTGTTTTCTTTCCAGCGATTCTATCTTGTACTTTTAACAAAATATTTTATATATTGCACAATTGATGCCTTGTTCCCTGTAAAATCTGGACTTTTCATCAACAATAGTATTCAATTAGGTTATATGTTCGTCAATTTGAGTATACGATGTTTCCATGTATATGAACATACTTACCTCTGTAAAAAAACACAAAAATCATACTTTCAAAAACGGTTTGTTTTCTCATTTTCGTATGGACAAAAGTACTCCGTACGGAATACCGTTTATACCATCGTGGTTACACATTATAATCCAGAGGGCGACAATGCGATAATGCGATAGTACGATGGCGACAACTCGATAGTACGATGGCGACAACGCGATAATACGATGGCGACAATGCGATAGTACGATAGCAACAATGCGACAACGCGATAGTACGATGGCGACAATGCGATAGTACGATGGCGACAGTGCGACAATACGATTGCGACAGTGCGATAGTACGATGGTGACAATGCGACAATGCGATAGTGCGTTAATACGATGACGACAGTGCGACTATACGATAGCGACAGTGCAATAGTACGATGGCGACAATGCGATGATACGATGACGACAGTACGATGATACGATGGCGACTGTACGATATGCTTATCGAATTGTCGCCATTGTACTATTGCATTGTCGCCATCGTACTATTACATTGTCGCCATCGTGCTATTGCGCTATCGAATTAATGCCCTGTGTATTTTAATGTGTAACCACGATGACATAGCGGTATTCCGCAACTCCGCTATACGATGTACCTCACAGTACTCATACTTACCTTACCGAGTTCGTATGCCTTTATATTAAAATAAAGCAAACGGAGCGGTCTACTGACTTTTCGTATTCATCTTTCAGGTTTTATTACCGTACACTGGTTGGAAAAACACAGATGTGATATGTCGAGGGATTAACGAAAATACCAATAAGATGAATTCGGATCAAATGCAACTGTCTAAAGAATAAGAGTCATTAAAATAGGGGAAATCTACATGTCCAAAAAAATAAGAGGCATATCAAATGATTATTTTGTCTAAAAGAGGTTGTTTACAAATTTATAGTGTTATTAAACTTAGAGCTACTACGGTAACACTTAAAGTTGGCTCAAGATTAGACGACGAGTGTATAATTACGCGGCTATTAAATATTTACAACTTACAATTTAAATTGCTCATAACATTTGCCTTATTTGGACCAACGCTTATGTATTGGGATTAAGTTATTTAACAATATTCTCCTTTAGGCAATTGTATAACACCGATTGATATGATTTGGTTAAAATATATTGCGGTCAAAGTGTCCGTTCGCAAAGGTGGTTAAGAACACACTTTATGAAGAACCACTGTGTAACCATCAATATTCTCAACTATTTCTGGGCATTATAGACAGTTCGGAGTCACTCAACTTTTTCTTTAGTAATGTCTACATTTGAGTAAGTACATGCATTTAAATTGTGTCGTTTAATTCATTTGATAATTAAACCCACCCGACGGAATCTCGATTATGTACATGATCAGTCCGTCACAATTGTTGATATATCACTTTCAGCAGCTAACGGATGGACTCGTGTACTGTCGGGCATTATCATACGCTTGACAAATGAACATAAATAAGTTTTACAGAGAGGGGAGGGTGGAGTCTTATATCCGTACAATCCGGAAGTGCGCACAATACAATAAGTTTGTTGGTGAGCGTTAAACTAGATTAACTAGATCATTTACATAGATATCTACGGTTTTCGCATTTCTCATGAAACAACCAAATGTCATTTTCTACATTAACTCATGTTACAATTCGCATGTCAAGAAGGAAGTTTTAAATCCGGTTGTCATATTGTGAAAATGAAAAACTGTACAGGCGCTTATAGAAAGCGTTGACGATTGTGATCCAACTTTAAAGTATGTAGTTTCCCATTTGTATAAGAATTATACTAAACTTATTAATAAACAATACAGTTCAACACATAGAATTTGTAATGTAATTATGAATAATGATTCAGGCTTTTGATTGTTGTGTTTTTCGGAATTTCTACCTATTTATATTTATTCACTTAACTTCTGCCTGTATGCATGTATACACATTACTGTAGCAAATACGTTTTCTACCTATGTTATACGCTTGTGCGGAAAATTCCGATTGTAAGCCATAACAATTAGCTGGTTTATTTACAGTAAAACGATCGGATTTACTCGAACATACTATATTATAGGTCTCTTGCGAGAGACGTAAACAGACGCTGCATTGCAGACTCAGAACTATATTCAGTAAAGCTAATGAATATCTATGTATTTGAAATAGTGTTCAATCAAAATAACGGAGCTGTTAATTACACAATACGGGTATTTCGATACAGTTTCTTTACACTTAAAAGTAAGCAAACGTTCTGATACTAAGCTCAGTTTCATTTGAAACAGTTTCTCGTCTTTTACAACTATTATCTCTAAATCTAGGTCTTTTTTCTCTATCTTCTCTATCACAGTGTCTACAATATGCCCCATTAAGAGACAGTCCTTCGACAATAACTGTTTCTGTCATGCTATGCATCTTTTTCCATATGAAGACCTAAAACACACGTTTGAAATTATTACGCCAATAAATTGCATCGTACCACATTTAAGTCATACTTCATTGATGTTAGTTAATTTAAACAGTACATGTATTTATGCAGCAAAATAAATACGATTGTACCTTTCGTGCTAATAGTAATCATGTTATTCTGTTCTAAATAATAATTTTTATTCACAAAATAACATATGTTTCAACCAAGATCGATGCGTTCTAAAACGTTCTAAACAAATCACATTAGCGGCAACGAAACACAACACGAATGTATTTAGATACATTAACTTTTTGAACTTGAAAACAAATTCGCTATAAGTGATAGCTGATTTGGATTCGCAATGTTGCCATTCGAATAATTCTAAAATTGATCACTAAAATAACGCCTGCTTTTTAAGGTGAAAGTAAAGTTGTACTTCAAGGAGCTACACTGTCGACAAACCAATCAGTATATGAAAATTGGGTTCTCAACCGAGCCATCGATGAAAGCACTGGTTGTACCGCCATTACAAGGCCGACCTGGTTCCAATTAAGTCTACCACAAACATATTTTGTGAAGCGCATTGTACTTCAGGGTCGTACCGACGGAGGTAGTAGATTTCTTAAGATACATGTATATTAATGTTTGTTTCCCTTTGTTGTGTGTTTTATCTTTTGACACTTATTCATATAATCATAATAAACAGAGTTCAATAAATTTGAGATGTAGTTTGTAACAAAGCTGTGTCATGAGATTAAATTTCGTATGCATTATTAACATTTTATAACACTTTAAATTGTATACTACGATAATAAATACGTCTTCTTAAATTTCAGGTTACGAACAGTTTAGGGAAATTACATTGTTTGGTGTTAATGCTGACAATAACACGGTCGAACAACGGGTCAAAACTTCGTCTAATATCCTTCGAACCTACGAGATAAGTCCGCCACAGGCTATGCAAGCAATACGCGTGGTTGGTCACGCGTTGGTTGGGCACCCGTTGTCAAATTATATGACAATATGTGAAATGGAGGTTTACAGACAAGAAGGTAAAGCATCAAGGGCCTTTCACTCATCTATATTAGTAACATGACATGGTGTAAGCCTTATTTTTGTGCTTTTGCAATCCATCGTTATAATCAACAATCAGTTTGGTTTAATAAATGTGTGCTCTGTAATATAGCATATGCGTGTTTTAAAGATTGCCTGATTGGAACCTACGGACCTAATTGTGTACAAAGATGTCAATGTATGGAAGGACCTTGTGAAACTGTAACCGGTTACTGTAGAACAGGGTGTCAGAGAGGCTGGATAGGAGCCGCGTGCAATCAAAGTAAACTTTGTATTTATTTTCATTTCGTTAATGCAATTAAGTAAACGGTAAATAAGTTATTGAATCTGGATATATTAAAATTTAATCAGCAGATGTTCTATAAATTGCTACAAATTTGGACTACTTTGTAAACATACTATATTCGTTTTTTGTGCACAAATTTCTGTATCACATGTTAATAGTAGACACATTTCGAGAAAATACTTCATGGGCTACATATATTATTTGTATGTATGGTTAAATGATTGCACGGGATAAACATTATTTGCATCGGAAACTGTGACGCGCAATGTCTGTTTACATAAACGTATCCCTTTTATTCATTTGTGAACGGAAATTGTAGCATTTAACAAATTACCGTAACATGTTTTTGCAATTATATCAACAGTAATACCTGGTACGGTCGATCTCACATGATTTAAGTCAAAGTTAATAAATACATTTCTAATAGACCCTTTTCACAATTGGCCTAAATTGATTAGAGCGCAAAGTCACGTGACTCGCAGAACTCCAGAACGAGGCTGAACGTGAAACCATTTACAATAGTCCCATGCAACGCCGCATCTGATTTCAACCTTTCACTCTTATGAACATTCGGCGATGTAACGATTTAAGAAAACACAATATGGCATTGTCAGAATAATTAATAAATATGAACTTAACAGTTTAAGTGTATTCGATTATATATGTGATCAACCAGAAGTAAAATAATCGGGATAAATGATTATTTTATCAGAATGTTTATTAACTGCTTCCGATTTGGACTACTTTGTTAAAGAAACATACAAAGCTCAGTGTTCCAACTCTGGAGTTACGAATCTCTGAACCACAACAGAACATAACCGAAATAAATGTATTGATTATATAGATCTATTTAAATATATTTTTTTAAACATTGCTTAAATTGTGGATGTTGGATTAACGAACAAATAATGCATGAGGTGAACATTATTTGCTTAAAAACTATGACACCACATGTGTTTGAATACCTTCCTATGACTGATGTTTACGTAGAATCACGCACACACGAGTAGGGCCGAATCTAAACAAATAATTAACAAAGTGGTAGATAGTTGTAGAGCAACTTAAAACTGAACTGCTTGGAAAGGTAGTTCGTGTGCTTACTACATATACGCTTAAATGTACTTTTTCTCAACAGTTTTAAATCATTCAGGACAACGGAAGGATTTATACTTTATTGTCAAAGCTTTAATGTTTGAGAAAATAGTTTGTTGTGAAGCGTTCTTTAAGAAAATAACGTAACGTCTAAGACACGTAAAATTAATATTAACAGCCTGCGACAACGGATTGTACGGCCAGGGCTGTCTTACACAATGTGGTCAATGTCTGAACAACGCTACCTGTAATAAGACTTCCGGTGTGTGTCCAAATGGATGTGCTGCAGGATACAATGGTTCTCTCTGCAAAGAAGGTACGTTCTTTTTTCTGATTCCCATTTACAGCCCTTTTGCTTTAGATATGTTATAATAATTTACTCTTTATAAACGTCGTGTGACTAGATCTTCTTTTGTAATAATATTTAAACATAACGCTGATGATAAAATTATATTTAAGCTATATATGCGTTGTCAGTACGAAACAGATGTATTTGTTGTTAGTGAATATGAATCATCCACGAAATCGTTTTCCTAAATGTTACTGCTGATAAGTACGTGATGATGAAAACATCGATGCTACTACTTAATGTATATGTATAGTTATTCTTGACTATTCATTGAACAGAATGTGATGACGGATTTCATGGTCTTGGATGTCAGAACAAGTGTGGTAATTGTCAGAACAAGGTGCCCTGCAACACGGTTTCCGGCCTCTGCCCTGGGGAATGTGAACCCGGATATAACGGGACGATGTGCAAAGACGGTAAATTATCAAACAATGTAAAATTAATTTGTGGGTTGAGCGTCCCTCTATACAAATGCAGTAGTCATATTTTAAGACACACAGAGAAATATATAACCGCACGAAATTGTTGGCCCAAAAAGAAAAGACAAACGACGAAATTAACACACTTGAGTCGTTAGTACATGAATATTCAGAGCATGTCAAAATGTGTTTTTTATTGCTATCCGAAAAATTAATAGATAACTCCATATATGCCAGAGCACGGTTCAAAATTGTGTCTTATCTTTGGACAAAATCACAACAGGGAATTGTTCATATAGAAACAAACCTTTGTTAAAATGAGTTTATATGTATAAAAGTCATTATAAAAGAAAAAAAACGATGTGGTTTATTGAACTAAAAAATCCTTAAAATATAAAGAATTGTTACTTTTTGAACCTAACAGCACTTTATTGAGACACATTTTAGCTCACATGAGCTCGAAGTGATCATAGCTAGCTTTTGTGATCACCTATTTTTCGTTGTTCGTCATGCGTCGTCCGTCTTGAACATTAACCTTATTAAGGTAGCGCACTCGTAATGATTTCCCGCGATTTCTTCAAAGATCGAAGAGCCTTTTTACCTGTTTACTTATGGATATCTAATTTAAGCGGGTACCAATGTGAAGTTGTCGTGGCGGAATGGTTAAGGCGATAGACTAGAAATCGTTTGGGGTGGGGGGGGGGATCTTCCAGCGCAGGTTCGAAACCCGCCGACAACACGTACTATTTGCGACGCGTTTTATTTATTTTCTAACGTTATTTGATTTAATAAAGCATATAAGCTATGTTTATTGTTAAATATAACGACGTTATAGCTAAATTGTGTCATTTACTGCTGAAAATACGAATCATGCATGATGCATTTTTATTTTTATTTTTTAAAAGCATAGAAAGCTTACCTAAAATTTTGCCTGTAGTTCAGTGAAATGATGCTGATTAAGAATATAATACATTATATTAAATATGGAAAGGTGCCCATTACGGATGCGTTACCTTAACAATCTAGTGACCACACTTATTGGTAGATCGTTATACGTGGGCATAATATTTGTCCCAATGATATGTAAGCGGAGTTCGAAACGGTATCACGTACATAATATAAACTATGTAACTAGGTCAACTTTAAAAAAGCTATTTTACATTTAGACGTATTATTTATAGTTCCCACCTCAAAAAACATAGTCAGAACATTACATAATATCCGAATTCGAAAATGATTCCGGCCGTTTTAACAACAGTGCCATCAAAGGGCGGGGCAGTTTCCTTATATGGCTTCAATTTAACTTTGTTAACCTTGTTCACACTTTAAAATGTATGTTTATTTTAGAAACTTCATATAATTTGGTCATAAACCTTTTACTGCTATATCTCAGCGCAGTTTCAACAGTGGGTAAAAAACGGCCGCAAGGGTTCCGGGCAATTTTCTGGTTATGTCTACAGTAAAACTTTGTTTTCAGTCTAGAAAAGACTTTTACGGTCAAATTTTCATGATACTTATTAAGAACATTCGTTCTTAAAATATCTCAGAGAAAAACAAATGTTCGCTTTGTTGCAATTATGGCCTCCAGGGGATGGCGCATTGTCCTTAATATAATATAGTGAAAGCTCCTAACTCGTAAGAAGTCACTTGTGTAGTCAGCTCATCATACAACTTGCTCATACCATGTTTTAATGGTATCTAGGCCCAGATAAAACATAGGTACGGTCATTAAAAAAAATTCAGTCAGGCTGCGCGGAAATTTTCTGTATACGGCTATTTTAAAACCTTATTAAAACTGAAGAAGTTGCATATTAACTTAATCTTTGTTAAACGTTCTCAACGTATTTGTTTCTTAGTTTATCTTGGCTGAAATCGAAATTTGTTTTGGTATTTCGCTAAAAATAGATACCTTGAGATATGTTTGTTTAGCGTTTAGTTTAGGCTCAAGTGTAACCTTTCAACACACGTTGATGTTGCTTTTCTCTGAATATTATCTGAACATTATGAGAACTCTTACACATATATATATATGGGAGCGTAATGTTTTTTTTATAAATAAAATGATTGTATAATGATGATGTTAATGATGATGATGGTGGTGATGATACTGATGATTATGATGGTGATGACTATGATGGTGTTGTTATTGGGGGTGGTGGTAATAATAACGATGATGATGATGATTATTAAGATGATTTAGGTGATTAAGATCATTAAGATGATTAAGATGATAAAAATGATGAAGATGATGATGATGATGATGATGATGATGATGATGATGATAATGATGATGATGATGATGATGATGATGATGATAATGATAATGATGATGATGATGAGGATGAGGAGGAGGAGGAGTGTGATGATGATGATGATGATGATGATGATGATGATGATGATGATGATGATGATGATGATGATGATGATGATGATGATGATGATGATGATGATGATGATGATGATGATGATGCTGCTGCTGCTGCTGATGATGATGATGATGATGATGATGATGATGATGATGATGATGATGGCGATGGCGATGATGATGATGAGTATTAAAATTACAATTTTTTTAAATAATGTCGCATACAGCAATATCCAATTAAAGAACAATAACTGATACTGTTGAATCCAACTTGACCGTTAAGCACATATGGATTATGTGAAGAGCTGAATCTAATGTTTCCCACTGAGTCTAAAAATATTTATAAGTGAACTATTTACTTTTGCAGCTTCTTGCTCAAGATAAATAACCTGTGCTTCCTACTGGATAACATATTTCTTCAACCAGAGTTGTCGCCCCTAAATTAATATTATGTTTAGATATGAAAGTGTGCATGCTTCTGTGTTTTGAAATGGTATTAACTATCAACAATTTGTCATAATTGTGTGCCAAGAAATTAACATGTATGTTTCAATAAGTAATAGTGTTCCAAGTTGTATTATCACAATTTGCAACAGATTACGATGACACATTTGCCTGTATGTCTTTATTTTGTTTTCTTTAAGTAATACAGGTTTTGATATAGCTCTGTAAGTAAAAATATTAATAGTTTTATCTTATCAGAGACAACTATTTACGTACATGCCGTATTAAACATTATAAATGGTTAACACTCTAAAAGCTGTATTATTGACATATCTTAAACGTTGGCCAGAACAATACAATTGTGTTACCTCAGCAAAGTTTGATATTTGGTAATGTGGGGTCAACAACTGAGTCAGTATGCAAATTTAAAATACCTGAAAACTTCTTTGGATTGTTTCCCCAATGTCCATGAACTTGTTACATACATTATTGTGCTCTATTGATGTAAATATCGAGTTTGAAAATGGTTTAAGTTGATTTACCAAACAATATTGCCCAATTGTGGGGTAATTTTGCGTGGGTGCTTGTCTCATCCAATGACACTAGTTTTATTCACAGGACAACAATTTACTTTAGTCTTAAGTTAATTTTTATTTATTATTGAAATTTGATAAATGAGGTTACCATACATTCAATATTTAAATCATAATTATGTTATTCGTTCAATCACAAAATCAACCTTGCGCATGCATGTAAATGTAACCTGTTTACAGTCTCAGTGATGCCTATTTTACTGTTAATTTTCATTTTTTAATCAATGGTAAGAAGATAGAAAAAATACTTTTTTCATTGGTGCTGCAATATGTTATTCTCACAATTTGTTTTGCAAATGCGCTAGTTGATACACCATCGAAAGATTACACCAATGATATTTGAATACGTCGTTAATATGTTACATCAGCGATGATTTTAATAAATATGTGTTCGCATAGCCTGCGACAATGGATGGTACGGTCAGGGCTGTCTTACACAATGTGGTCAATGTCTAAACAACGCTACCTGTAATAAGACTAACGGAATGTGTCCAGAAGGATGTGCTGCAGGATACAATGGTTCTCTCTGCAAAGAAAGTACGTTCTTTTTTCTGATTCCCATTCACAGCCCTTTCGCTTTAGATATGTTATAATAATTGACTCTTTATAAACGTCGTGTGACTAGATCTTCTTTTGTAATAATATTTAAACATAACGCTGATGATAAAATTATATTTAAGCTATATATGCGTTGTCAGTACGAAACAGATGTATTTGTTGTTAGTGAATATGAATCATCCACGAAATCGTTTTCCTAAATGTTACTGCTGATAAGTACGTGTGGATGAAAACATCGATGCTACTACTTAATGTATATGTATAGTTATTCTTGACTATTCATTGAACAGAATGTGATGACGGATTTCATGGTCTTGGATGTCAGAACAAGTGTGGTAATTGTCAGAACAAGGTGCCCTGCAACACGGTTTCCGGCCTCTGCCCTGGGGAATGTGAACCCGGATATAACGGGACGATGTGCAAAGACGGTAAATTATCAATCAATGTAAAATTAATTTGTGGGTTGAGCGTCCCTCTAAACAAATGCAGTAGTCATATTTTAAGACACACAGAGAAATATATAACCGCACGAAATTGTTGGCCCAAAAAGAAAAGACAAACAACGAAATTAACACACTTGAGTCGTTAGTACATGAATATTCAGAGCATGTCAAAATGTGTTTTTTATTGCTATCCGAAAAATTAATAGATAACTCCATATATGCCAGAGCACGGTTCAAAATTGTGTCTTATCTTTGGACAAAATCACAACAGGGAATTGTTCATATAGAAACAAACCTTTGTTAAAATGAGTTTATATGTATAAAAGTCATTATAAAAGAAAAAAAACGATGTGGTTTATTGAACTAAAAAATCCTTAAAATATAAAGAATTGTTACTTTTTGAACCTAACAGCACTTTATTGAGACACATTTTAGCTCACATGAGCTCGAAGTGATCATAGCTAGCTTTTGTGATCACCTATTTTTCGTTGTTCGTCATGCGTCGTCCGTCTTGAACATTAACCTTATTAAGGTAGCGCACCCGTAATGATTTCCCGCGATTTCTTCAAAGATCGAAGAGCCTTTTTACCTGTTTACTTATGGATATCTAATTTAAGCGGGTACCAATGTGAAGTTGTCGTGGCGGAATGGTTAAGGCGATAGACTAGAAATCGTTTGGGGTGGGGGGGGGGGGTCTTCCAGCGCAGGTTCGAAACCCGCCGACAACACGTACTATTTGCGACGCGTTTTATTTCTTTTCTAACGTTATTTGATTTAATAAAGCATATAAGCTATGTTTATTGTTAAATATAACGACGTTATAGCTAAATTGTGTCATTTACTGCTGAAAATACGAATCATGCATGATGCATTTTTATTTTTATTTTTTAAAAGCATAGAAAGCTTACCTAAAATTTTGCCTGTAGTTCAGTGAAATGATGCTGATTAAGAATATAATACATTATATTAAATATGGAAAGGTGCCCATTACGGATGCGTTACCTTAACAATCTAGTGACCACACTTATTGGTAGATCGTTATACGTGGGCATAATATTTGTCCCAATGATATGTAAGCGGAGTTCGAAACGGTATCACGTACATAATATAAACTATGTAACTAGGTCAACTTTAAAAAAGCTATTTTACATTTAGACGTATTATTTATAGTTCCCACCTCAAAAAACATAGTCAGAACATTACATAATATCCGAATTCGAAAATGATTCCGGCCGTTTTAACAACAGTGCCATCAAAGGGCGGGGCAGTTTCCTTATATGGCTTCAATTTAACTTTGTTAACCTTGTTCACACTTTAAAATGTATATTTATTTTAGAAACTTCATATAATTTGGTCATAAACCTTTTACTGCTATATCTCAGCGCAGTTTCAACAGTGGGTAAAACACGGCCGCAAGTGTTCCGGGCAATTTTATGGTTATGTATACAGTAAAACTTTGTTTTCAGTCTAGAAAAGACTTTTACGGTCAAATTTTCATGATACTTATTAAGAACATTCGTTCTTAAAATATCTCAGAGAAAAACAAATATTCGCTTTGTTGCAATTATGGCCTCCAGGGGATGGCGCATTGTCCTTAATATAATATAGTAAAAGCTCCTAACTCGTAAGAAGTCACTTGTGTAGTCAGCTCATCATACAACTTGCTCATACCATGTTTTAATGGTATCTAGGCCCAGATAAAACATAGGTACGGTCATTAAAAAAAAATTCAGTCAGTCTGCGCGGAAATTTTCTGTATACGGCTATTTTAAAACCTTATTAAAACTGAAGAAGTATTTTTTCTAACTTTATCTTGACTGAATTCGAAAATTGTTTGGTATTTCGTTACAAATAGCTACCTAACGATCCGTTTGTTTAACGTTTAGTTTAGGCAGTTGTGGCTTGATTGTAACCATGATAATAATGATGATGATGATGATGACGATGATGATTTCGATGATGATGATGATGATGATGATTAACATGATGAACATGATGATGATGATGATGATGATGATGATGATGATGATGTTGATGATGATGATGATGATGATGATGATGATGATGATGATGATTACCATCACATTTTCCAAGACAGTCGCATACAGCTTAAGCCAATTAAAGAACAATAAATGTTACTCTTGAATCCTAATGACCTTTCAGGCTATATATTATGTCAATAGCTGAATACCATTTCCCCACTTAATTTAACAATTTTCATAAGTAAACTATTTACTTTTCCAGCTTCTTGTTCAAGAGATATAACCAACGCTACCTATTTGCTAACTGATCTATTCAAACAAAGTTGTCCCCCCTAAATTACTATAATGTAAAAATATGAACGTATGCATGGTTCTGTGTTAGAAATTGTTAACTATTACAAATTTGTCATAATTATGTGCAAAGAAATTAACTTATATGTTCACTAAGTACTTGTATTTTACGTTGTATTCTCATAATTGGAAACTGATCACGAAACACATTTGTCTATATGTCTGCATTGTATTATATTTAAGTTACGAAGGTTTTGTTATGGCTCAGTAAGTCAAAATACATATAGCTTTATCTATTCAGAGAAAGCTTTTTGCGTACATGCAGTATCAAACATCCTAAACACTCTAGAAGCCGTATTATTGACAAATATTGAAAAACGGTCAGATCGATAAAATTGTGTTTCCTCAGCGTAGGTCGATAGTTGCTCATGTGGGTTCAAACTAAGTTTGAATGCCAATTTAAAATACACAAATACTACTTCGGATTTTTTCCCCAATCATCATGAAACGTGTAAAATACATTAATTTGTTTTACTGATATCTATGTGGAGTTTGAAAATGGTTTCAGTCGATTAATACAAAACAAACTGCCCGATTTTTAGGTAATTTTGCGTGTGTGTTTGTCTCATCCAATGCCATTCTTTTTATTTACAGGACATATAATAATTTACTTTAGTAACTTTATCATTATAGCCAAATGGTATGTATCTTAACTTAATTATTAATTGTTACTGGAATTGGTTAAATTAATCTACCATACCATCAATATTTAAATCATTATTGTGTCTGTTCATACAATAACAAAACCTAGCTAACACATGCATGTACATGTTACCTGTAAATAACCTAAGTGATGTCTATTTTACTGTTAATTTTCATTTTGTAATCAATGATAAGATAGAAAAAATATGTTTTTCATTGATGCTGCAATATGTAATCCTCACATTTTTTTTCTGCAATGCGCTAGTTGATAAACAATCAAAAGGTTACACGAATGATATTTGAATATGTCGTTAAAATGTTCAGTGAGGGATGATTTCAATGAAAATGTGTTCACATAGCCTGCGACAACGGATGGTACGGCCAGGACTGTCTTACCCAATGTGGTCATTGTCTTAACAACGCTGCATGCAATAAGACTTCCGGTATGTGTCCAGATGGATGTGCCGCAGGATACAAAGGTTCTCTCTGATGGTATGCTTCTTTTCCAATTCTTTTTGACAGTTTTGTTAATTTTAATTTAAATAATAATTGGCACTTTGTAAATTACGTTTTACAAAATATGCCTTCGTAAAAAGTGCACGACTCTACTATATATACGCTATTAGTGAATACGAAACTTGCCCTACATCGTTTTCCTCTATTAGAATGATGTCCACAATTAAATAATGAAAACATCCATCATTCCTTAATTAAACGAATAAAGGTTATTATTTACGTTTCATTAAACATCATGCGAAAATGACCATTATGGTCTTGCATGTGAGAAAACATGTAGTCCTTGTAAAAACAAGGTGCCATTTACAAACTGTCCGGCGTATGCTCTGGGGAATGTGAAACCGGATATAATTGGACGATGTGCATTGAAGGTAAAATACAACCCTTGTTTTGGTTTTTGCATACTGTTCAGAACGTTCTATATAACAATTCGTCATAGCAATATTTTAAGAAACTAATAAAATAATAATAATAATTTAAGATATTATCACGACGCTGAATTGTTTGCATTATTAAAAGCATCAACAAAAACGTTCACTTATAATCAATTTATGTTAAAAAACTCTCTGTTAATTTATGCTGATCTGTATACAAGATATATGTAATGTAACTCATTAAAGTGGGGTAGCGATTCCAGTGCTGGAACGACGGCTAGTATAAAGCTTTATACATTTTCATTTTAACGGTAAATTTCGCAAACAATCTAAAACAAAATCGTCAGGGCTTATATCAGGTTATTGAACAACAATACTTATATGATCTGAAATAAACGAGTGATCAGAATGCATTATCGTAGTAATTATGAGAACACAGCCTGTTAGTACAAATTCTTTGGCGCCGACAATCTTATAAATATAAAGGGGCACACATAGACTGTATTGATGTCGAGAGTTGAGTGTGAAACTGCTCTATCCCTCAAGCCTTATCATTATAGATTCATTTTTTGTCATGCTGAACACGCAGTAAACATCGTTTTTTTGACGCACTGTAGTATCCCTTTTCATATCCTATACTTCCCAACATTAGAAAGTCGATTGAATAACATATTGATGTAAATGTGAAACCTGTTGGTAGATTGCACGTTTTCTAATTTAAAAAGTTTCAGGCCTACCAGTGGGAAATTTTATATTCAAATTGATAAGTCGCTTACAAAGGTCAGCGAAGTTAAAAAGCTGGGTTTAAATGCTACGCCGAAAAAGATGAAATGATTGTTAATAAAATAATTTTAAAGACAAAACTGTTTCAAAGCAACGTATTAAAATTTGGTTATGCTAGTTTCCAATATTCTTGTTCATTTTTTGATTAACAACGATCACAATCTCTTCTTAGAATTAATACATTTACAAACTTGGTATCCACTCGTTTTGAATGTGATTTCGGTTTCTTTGGAGACAATTGTTCGCAGCATGTGGCGAATGTAGTGGCGCATGTCATCATATAGATGGGATATGTTCACAAGGCTGTAAACAAGGCTTTGCTGGCGATCTTTGTATGACACAATGTAAGGAATGCACTTTCCGTTCTTTCAGTTTTCTTTAAACAATATTTTTCTGTACAAAGTCTCTTATGCAACGCCATCAGACATTAAATGAACTAATAATCACAATAAGGTAAATACATTGAATGATGATGATGATGATGATGATAATGATGATGATGATGATGATGATGAAGATGATGATGATGATGATGATGATGATGATGATGATGATGATGATGATGATGATGATGATGATGATGATGATGATGATGATGATGATGATGATGATGATGATGATGATGATGATGTTGTTGTTGATGATGCTGGTGCTGATGATGATGGTGATGATTATGGTGATGTTGTTGATGATGATTAGAGGGGCCGCATGCAATGAAAGTAAAGGATTCATTAATTTTCCATTTCGTGTATACAAGAACAAGTACAGTACATTTTATTATATTTGAGAATACGTCTGATCAATCAGAATTTGTTTTTTTTACTGCTTAAGAATCACGGAATGCTGACCCTGAATCCAAAATTAAAGTCGATAATGTTTCTAAATGTATTACATTTAAATAGAATAACATCTTCACCGACAAAAGACTCCAATTGCTACAATAATGTTTTTTTTTATGTATGAACAAATAATGAAAGGCTTACCATGATTTTGCACCGGAAACTTATTTTGCTTACGTATAATCAGAGAGTATTTGTTTTCGGAAAGGTTCGAATCTAACAAAATGAGTGGAACATTCATGTGCAATTGTACCAGCAGAATTCCGATTCCGATCAACTGTACTCTTCTTACTTTAATAATAAGTGACTCTTTATAAACTTCTTATTACTAGATCTTTATTCGTTTACGCTTTTATGTTGGCTGTTTAGACTGAACGCAGGAAGTATGCAAACGGTAATGTCACGTCTATGCTAAAGGTAAAAGATGATTAACAAATCGTAAAGAAAAAAAATAACTACATTAAATAGTTTTAAAGTTTGTTCGTTAGAGATACATTGTCTGAAAACAATTAATGATTGAGAAAAAAAGTTTTAAATAGTCATCAATGATGACCAAAGACATCCACACATGTTGCCTATGATACGTGTCATACTTTTCAGCTACAGAGGAAAAGACGACTATTGAACTTTCTCAAGGGGAGCTTGTGGGCGTCATATGTGCATCCATTGTGGCATGCGTTGTCTGTAGTGTAGTCATGGCATTATGCTTGAGACACAGAAGGCGTCATCAGTAAGTAGATATATATTTACTGCTATTAATATAATTAATATAATTGCTTCGTAGTTTATTGATATTTTCAATTGCTCCTCAAATGTGTTTTAATTTTTGTCGTCTGAAGATGGGGAATCAGTTGTAATCGTGCAGATGTATGTTCTTATGTTTTGTATCTTTCGTTGTGTAATGTCCTTTTAAGCGATTTATTCCGGGCTATGTGTAAGGTTTGAAGGGTCTTAAAACAGGTTTTAACCCGATGATTTGCATTGATCGTGCAAGCCGGCGACCTTACATGTTTCTTGTGTATTGTCACAACTATTGTTATGTTTGTATAGGCATTTGGTCACTTGCGATAATTTTAGATATACACATGGCGAGGGGCGTTTCTCTCCTTCTGATTTCTGTTTGGTTTCAGTATTCATTTATTCAATATATAACCTATGCCGATGTGCATTTACCGAGCGTTATTTATGCCCATTCAACGCCATTTTTATCATCTTTTATTTCGCAAGAACATCTGCATCGAATACATCGGAATCATGTCAAGGAACGGCTGTTTCTGCCTACGACGAATTGTCGCCAAAAACAAAAGCAACTAGCCACTATGACACACTGACCATGACAATCCGTAGATGCTGCGTTGAATTTAAAGTAATTTTGAACACACTTGTGCAACTACTTATCAGTGAGTTTGGGTAAAGTTTTTAACGTGTTAAACTAAACCACATATTAAACGTAATCCATAAGATGTTATAACAAAAGTTGCAAAATGCTTATATTTATCTTAGTTTAGTAAATGAATTATTTATGGTATCCATTCTGTTCTCGTATGCTTTCAGCGCCAACGTCTTCCGAATGCGAACAAACTCCAAAAGCCTTACAGAAAGTTGAGGAATACGAACGGTTGCAATTAAACCAAAGTAAGTCGTAGTATTTATTATCATATCAACAGTGCATACATTACAGAAATATATTCATGTGCATGGTAAGAGGAGTAATAATCAATCAATCAACCATTCAGTAACAGAAGTTCTGTTGTGTTCAAGGTAAATACTCATTGGTCAGTAGTGTGCATGCTTAAAGTTTTAAATAAAAAAGCTCATATAAAATGAGTATAAAACTATCTTTATTGTTCGAGAAATAAATTCGGACAGAATAGCAGAGTAAATCACAAGACAGTACTGCATGCAGATGTTGTACAACAAGATGTGTTGATCCGTTACAGAAACAGTTGCTGCCACATACGAAAAGCTGTCGCCAAATTTATCCACTGGGGAACAGTACGAACGATTGGAAACCTGTTAATGTTAGTAATAATATAAAGTCGTTATATCTTGAAACAATATATCATACTTTGTATATAATACATTCATACTATAATTAATCATTTCAATATAAATTACTGTAAATACACAAGCAATTATATTGCCTCTTGCGTAGACGGAGCTTTGGTACAAACAGTGCAATCGCATCAAAACGGAAATTTAAAAATATTATTCATTACGTTGCATAACGCGCTCTAGTGCAAGCACTGTAATTTGTGTTATTACACCATAAAACAGTGTATGTATGTCTGCGTTATGCATATAAAAACATACACCAAGTTATAACAATTAATCTTTTTAAACGATGTTGGCTTTGTAATCTTGCCAGTAAATTGTATAATATTGCGTTTGTGTTTGAATGTTCTTGATGCAAGCACGAACAATGATTTTAGTCATTCATGTTTCAGTGTCCGGAAGAGAAATCACAGTGAATTAGGAACTAATCATAGACCACACGTTCGATTTGAAAACAATTGATTCAAAGAACAAAGCAACGCCCAATTTTCAGTTAAACTAAATGGATGCCGATAAATATGTGTATTTTCATATGAATATATTTTTTGTGGAATACAGTTTCGTATAACATACATTTAGAATACATATAGGAATAATGATGCTTTAATGAATATGGCTTTTTCGTACATATTAAAATGGCTTGCCGGGAGAAAACGCTGGAGCAATATTCGTATATTTATGTTTATAGTTCGGGTCTGTGAAAAAAAAGATTTATTAACATTATCTTAAATCAGACACCTTTTATAAACATAAACTGTAAACTTCGACGCTTCAAGAAAAAAAGCTAATATATATATCGCTGAAGTTAAGCTTTGTATCTATTTAAAGATACTATCTACTTAACTGTGGCCCTTAAAAGGCAACTTATTTAAACATGTTGAATTTGACAAAACTAATAATGGCATAAAAGAACAGACACACCTCTCTATAAACAATAAATAATTAGTTGATACATTCAGACACAATAATAGTCGTTTTATAAAATGACAACTGTGTATTTGACCTTTTTTATTTTAACATTTTAACGTCATTATTGTGAGGTTTCTATATTATCCATATATTGGATGTGGTTATTTATCAGACATGATAGCACAGTTAGCTTAGGCGATGTCAAATGTCATTTCTTTGTACGGTTCACAAGTCAGAAGTTTGATGCCCACTGAGTATTTTACTTGTTCTGACTATTTGCTGATTTGTTTATATCGATTGTCATATGGTGTTTTACAATATTGTATTAAATTAATGAAACAATCTGGTAAAATGTCTGAATATATATAATAATGCATTTCAATATTACACCTTTGGAGCATAAGGTTCAGGGGTCGAGTATTGATGTGGACCTACACATATGTATTAAGGTTCAATAGGTCTATTATTAGTTTGGACTTAAATCTTTTGACAAATAGACCGAGGGGTACATCATTGCCGTGGACTTCGATCAACATCTTAAGGATTCTATCCTTCGGGTGACCTACATATTTTGATCATAATATCCATGGTTAGATCATTGGTTTTGACGTACACATGTGGATCAAAATGTCCAGGTTTAGACCCTTGGTATGACCTTACACTTTTTTATCACCAAGTCCAAGGTTAGATCATTGGTTTGTACCTACACATTTTGACCAAATATCCAAAGTAAGATAATTGGTTTGGACCTACACATCTTGATCAAAAGGTCCCGGGTTAGTTCCTTGGTGTGGAGTAACATCTTTAGATCAGAAGGTCCAGGGTTAGAATTTGCATGAGGAAGAAATCAAGCAGTTATCGCATTATCACCCCAGCAAGACATGGACCTATTTTCAGGCAACCTGTCGCCTCGTCCTCAGTTTTATCTAGGAGAGCGCGACCGACTTGCAGTCACTAAATTCCTCTTTTAATGACATAATGTTGCATGAATGAGAACTTCTGTTCCGCAACTTAGTTTTATGTTTAGTTCTTTATTAACGTATGCCTGTCTATAATACCTGATTGAACAAGTTTGTAATTTAATTGTTGCAATATTCGTATATTTTATGAAGTTATTTTACTTATTAAGTTTTGTTTGTTTTGTTTGATTTATTGTTTAGCAGTCACATAAACAACCCAGCTATGTAATATGGATCTTTTACACTTATTTTGGCTGCTTCTTCCTGTATTTTCACAATGATGATCAAAAATATTAAATTTATGATGCTATACCCTTAAATCTTTTTCAAAAAAGAAGGGATGTAGTTGACACTTGTTCATTTAATCGTGTCTCATACAGTTGTTGCTCTGGTCTTCTTCTCACCATTGAGAAATTAAATTGTAATTAAACTGAATGCGTTTTAATTCTCCTTTATTATTGTTTAATTTGATTTACAATACTATTTAGGCTAATTTTTATTTAAGTTTATATGTACCATGAATATTGCTGGGCCAAGTTTGAAGTTGACCGCTCTTAAACCGGTTTAAACCCTCAATGCTTTGAATTGACCGTTCAAAGGCGGTGACCCCAGCCTTATTCATCTATGTTTGTATGTTGTTTCATATTGTGCTGTTTCGTACTGTTTTTGAAATTGGTCACTTGCCTTAAATAAAGGGCCATCTAAATGTATATAATAATAATGCTACACGTCTCCAGCAGTTTGAGTTTCACTTCTTTATATTGCACTGTCATGCCTTTATCACGCGAAACTGTAATATCGTCCGCAACGTTCTAAGCATACTTAGTATACAGTGTAGTAGATGTTTGCTAACCTTGGTCTTGTGATTTGTTAGTACGGCAATATACTGAACGTACATGAAACAATTTTCGTATGAAGTTTAAAAACTATATACATAGTAAGGGAGTTTTCGTATTTAATGATCTTGTCGTCATTAACAATATAAAAAAACACATGAATCCCTAATCTTGATTTTTGTTTAACTGTTAATTTGTCCCAATAATATGCCCCAAGTTCGAAACTGGATCATGTGCGGTCAATAACTTGGCCATAAGTTGAAACTGAAGAGAAAGCATTTAAAACTCTTAAGGTATCATTATTTTCTATGTATCATAAATCTTTATCAACCCATTTGTTATACAGCATCCTCTTTAAGTGTTACAAAATGTCCTCTGTTCCGAAAATAAGTATTTTCGTATGCTGCTTGTATATATGAATTAAATGAAACGATTCAGTTCATGTTGTATTTCGTCCAGAGATATGATGGGATGTTCAGCTTGTATATGTTGTCCATATTCAAATATATTTGGTTCGCAGTTAGAACGGTATGAGATGATATCGTTAACTAATAGGATATGCAAATTGTCTTATAAACGTCTATTTCTCTGTATCATTTCAAATATTCGTGCATGAAACCAACTATACAATATCTCAATGAGGTACATCCGTCGCATTAGTTAGTTTATCAGTTTTAGCGGATATAAGAATTGCATATTCTGTTTGGGGAATTATTATAGTAAGTGATTTTTTATGTCATATTGATAGCAAAACATTTGTTAAACGTATGTACTGACATATATATGACGTGCATATGCATAACTCTCTAGGTTTTACTTGACATAAGTATGGTATTTTATACACAAATATTTATACATTATACCATACTCAACATCAATTATCGATCTTAATAAAACACGGTATGTACCCTGATAAAATTGTAACCGTGCAGCGATGCTGATACGCTAACAACATGGCGAAATTGAAGGCTATATGCCCTTGATTGCATGATATTAACCCGTCGATTTTATCAAACTAGAAATAAGAAAAATGTGTAAGTCCTTAACAGTGATCTTATGTTTTCTAGTTCAGTATAGTAACGCGACTTTATTATTGTTCTTCGGATAACAGGATATATGCTCATTGTTATAACTGACAGCTCGGAAAAACTAGTAAATGTGTTAAATAAAACACAAAGGCTTATGCTAATTTTCAATTGACAACAACCATTAACACATGTTGTACTTATGTTTATTCGGATACTCGGTAATTAATCGTGAAATTCTGAAGTGTGCATAATAAACATATCTTTAACAACACAATTTATTTCTTTTATGTTTGGCATTTACATGTCAAGGCTGGAATAATTTATATTAACCAGATTACCAGGAAAACGGCGGGGAATTTATGCACATACTCTCTATCCCCCGTGAAAAGCGAAAAGTATTTTCATCGATACTATGCTGATAAAGAAAAAAGTTCTTAAACACTGGTACAGTCAATTACACAGGATCATGTATTCGAGGCATGTTCTGTTGATATATTCACGGTGTTCATCGCGCTAAGAAGTCCCAGCCGTGACGATGTAAGCTGGGAGTTTGTGGGACTCGACAGCACTAGACTATAACACAAATCTGGCAAACATCGCAATAATTTAATTGAAGGGAGAGTGGAACCTGTAGAATTGCATTGGTCAGTTACTTACTCGGATGTTCTACGAGCTCCAGGATCAATTTTGGGCGAGCGCTGTGGTATAAATAAGTTGCCGAGTTTATGCGATACAGTAGGCTAAAAAGAGTGGGTTATGCCATAACATGGCAGAAAGAAGGGGTTCGGGTTTTGATGTTTCCTAAAGAAAATAACCTTTGCATTGAATTAGATAAATTATTCTTAAGCGAATATACATTAGTTCTCATAATGTTACAATGCTAATTTCCAGAAAAAAGTTTTTAACCCGTTAATTAGTGTGTGTGAGTTCGCAAAAATACAATGCACAGATCTATTCGAATGCGTGTTGTGTTACACAGGCATTCGATAATCACGCGTTAACCAATCGCGATTAAACAAAATAAATACTTTCATTCGTGGCAGCGCATCTCATGAAATATATTGCTTGAATACTCTTGAATTAAAGTCAATGCGGTACCACTTAATGTAATATTTGTTGGTAAAATAATTTATAGTAGCTGTAGTATTCGGCTGTTATGCTTACTGAACTGAAGATTTGCTCTCTCGTTTGTTTCGCTAGGGCGGTCTTCTGTCTGATTTTTGACGCGAATGAAACTACAGTTAATAAAGGATTTGGTAATACACCTTTATAACATCACCCCTTGAACGTGTGCAACCGTGTTTTTTCTGATATTGATGGATTTGTGAACTTTAGGTTCATTAAGGATACAATTGTCATTCGTTAACTTTCGTCACGAATAACTCGAAATATATGTAGCTTAAAAGATAAAACTTAATAAACAAAATCAAATAGTTAAATGCTGCAAGAAATAGCCTGCGTCGATTTACATGAGTTTTATCGTTTTTAAAAAATATTTTGATCTTCGTGAACAAGGCTTTAAATTCGGTACTTTTACTGTCGACAAGTAAATCACATTTTAACAGGAATTTTAAAGTTTAAAAACATAAATCAACAATCTCTGTGGTCAAGTCTCTGCGCTGCTCAATGATATTCGAGGCAGTAAAATATAGTAGGTAGGTCATAGTGAAAGCGATGCATTATATGTGCGCTATTAAAAATTCTTAACGAATCATGTTAATAATACAGTTTTATGTAATTGTCAGACATAAGCCTTTTAGTAGAAAACGTGTTTGTCATGTTTCAGATGTGTCTAGGTCATGTAACTAAAAAGCGACGAGAAGTTGACGTTGCACGTTTAATTAAACGTAAATTGGCATCCACGAGCTACAGAAACGGATGTATGAATTATATAATTTAAATAAACCTAAAGGAGACAAGTCCACTGATAATACGCTTGTTTTGATTTGAGGTCAGTTGTTTCTCCTGTTTAAAGGTATCCTCCCCCTGCTCAAATGATATGGAAAAAACACTTGAAACAGGGGAGTTTACTAAACTTACGCTCAAAAGTGATTCATGCTTTTGCTTTGCATGATACTATAGACTCTGGCAATCGCCGCAGTTTGAAAACCAGACTATAAATGTATACAACAGTCTATTTGATTTCAGCTTTAACATGCTATTGGCCTTTCGTACAAACTATAACTTTTGGAGACTTATATATTTAGAACTTTAGAAACGGACAGCGAAAACATGTATCGCCTTTACGACCACCAAATTGTACGTTGAATTTATGAGAGAACTAGCCCCACATACTTTGCATGGGAGAAAACCGAACACAAAGAAAGTCAAACGCGTAAACGGCATTTAATTCAGGTACTAGACATCTACATTAATAAATAAATATGCTTTGTCATTAAATCTTTCCGGAGTACTGAAGTTGCATACCAATTGACCCCCTGTACTAAGAACTTATTTTAACGTTATTACATCGAAAGCAACCAGATATCGTCTATAGCTGTATTAAAGAAATAATACAGATAATGCAGAAATGTATAATATATATATAATATAAATCATATAGATTTATTAAATATTCATATTCACATCTTTATTCATAGTGTTTAATATAGAATTAATAATAAACCCTTTTAGTTCGTAGTGTTAGGTTATTAGTAGCGTTTATTAAGGAATAAAATAATGTGTGCATAGAAGCATATTTCGCAAAATAACTTAATCACGCCAAACTATGCGACGTTAAGATTTGACTGAGGCAAACACTTTTCTTAAACATGATGTTTAGCAGCTTTTAAAATGTGTTTGAGTGCTTTCAACATATATGATGAGCAACTCTTTGAACTGTCATTGGATTTGAATATTACGTGGACATCATTTAGCTTCGGTTATCAATGTTTGTACATACGCATATTGTTTTGGTTATAATACAAAGTATATGTTAACGATCACACCATAACCACTTTAATAACATTAATGTGATGAATTTTATGGTATTGTAAAAAACAAACAAATGCAGAGATCACTTTCCCACCAATAATTATAATGACTTAATGAAATTGTTTTACTAGTAAAGCAGCATTTAAGTATCGTTTTTAAAGTAAATACAATAAAAGATAGCAAATGCAATAACTAGTCAAGCAACATTAAAATATAGATTGTAAAGGGATCATATATTACTTTATTAAAGACATCAATTATATATTAATGCACTGTAGAATGAAAACACGTGTTTGATTTTTCATGCGATTTCGTTTACTTCTTAGTTATCTGTGTTGATTTGTACATATGCGGCTTAAGATATTGACCATGCAATGCCAACATTTTCAGTCAGCATAAGATTGACCAACACTTATGCAGTGTGATTTTGTTATTAACCACATCTTCCTCTAACATTGCCACGGATTTTTGAATTGCATTCCCGAGCACTAATTAATTAAATCGTAGATTAAAGAAAACTTTATAAACTATAGAATATATCTTATCAAAGCCATCTATCGCATTATTATGCCATGTACATTGAGTACAATTGGATGACTAAAAAATTGTCCTTATGGTGAAGAACAGTTAGTTTCAACTTTCATTAGTTTAGCCTGATACTCAAATTTCTATTTACCGCTTACATGAGAATATATATTCGGCTAATATAGTCCAAATATAAGAGTGTATAAAATGATTTCTTCTTGATCTACATGTATTGATGTTGTAAATTAAATGTATTTTACTTTATAATTTTTGTTGGCCTCACAATTCCTCTCGTCAGTCTTGTTACCTTTCATAATGCCTAAATATAGCTTGACAGTTTACCTATCAGTAGTCTCATTAATTGAAGTTTTTGACAAAGTCGATTCTATCAAATTAGCAATAACTTAAATTGGTAAGTCTTTAAATGTAAAATAGTATCTATTTTCGCAGAATAATATCATGTCTTTTCCCAACTCTCAGGGAATAGGATATCTGCTCTCGTTAAACCATTCAACTCTGAAACTATTGTATCAAATAACATATAAAAGCTGTTTGTAAGTGTCGATAAGCTTTACAATATCCTTATGTTTGTGTTGATAATCAGTTATTTGTAGTTGTTCCGGAGATGTTCATAGTACAAGTATCTTGGAGAACGTCAAGCAATTGCTCACTTCAGATAGTCCTCGTGTTTCTCTTTGAAAAATCAATTGTCGTGTACTTTATACTCCTGTTACACTTCAGATTTCTAGAGGGAAGTGGTATACCCACGATTTACTATGTTCGAGTTCACTTGACTCATTTATTCACATTACAATTCGCTTTAATAGCAGTTGCTATGTTAAGCATGTATACCACAGAAAGCGGAGCCTTATTTGTATTTGGATAAAATGAATTTGTATGTGTATGCGCAGGTACAAATCGATTTAAATATTACTAGAGTTATATTTTTTATCATTCATATAAATACTATTTTGAACTTGAACTAATTTTTATAGAGAATTATAATTGAACACGGAGTATTTTCTGATCCAAACACGTAACACAACTCAAAAATATCGATTTGATTATAGTTATTCTGACGTAATGTCTTAACGACATTACGACGTTTTCAGTTACACAAAATTATCCTGTTTTCCGTTTCGAAAGTTAAGTAAAAGGCGTCTGAAAAGCATAACAGAAATGATTCGAAATCGGTATATTATTGATTGTTACCCATTTGTGATCAAAGAAAATTAATACTTTCAGTTGTGGCTGCACACCTCGTGAACAATTATTTTCTCTGACCACTGTAAATCGATAGTGTACCAAAATATATTCTCAGTTAAAAAAAATTGTAATAGCTGTAGTTCTTAAAGATATTCTGCCTATATGTTCAGTTAACTGAAATGTTTCTTCTCCGCCTTAGTTTATAATCCGAGCTTTAATAATGTTTAAGGGCCAATTTATGTTGTATATTTTTTATCATAAATTGTACCGGCCATTTGCCTTGGTCACATTGTGAATGTTTGACAATCTCTTTAGATTGTGTTCGCAGGTTTTGCTATAATATAGACCCTGGCTGTTGTGCAATATGGATAAAAACTATGTAATGATTCATGAACTGCAATGTATGTGTGCGCGCGTAATCAAGGGTTTTCTCGCAGGCAGTCAGTTGTTGTAAGCACTGAGTATGTCATTATTTTTGTACATTGTTTTTCAAACCAAAATATTTAACTAAAGTAAAAGCATGTTGAGCCAATTGGAGAGTTTCTTGTGTCTTTATTTAATGGTTTGCAAGGTTTAATAAAACAATTTATTAAATACATTAAACATTTAATATTATATTTCTAGCACAATTGTACTAGTGCATCACGTGTTCGTTAAGGTAAGTTTGTAAAATTATGAATTGTTTTTTGGTACAAATATTTTATTTATTAGTACGTTGAACGTGTACCTTTAAATTGTATAGCATCTTAAAATTATGACGTCATTGGACGTCAACCAGAGCGTGGGATTGTTTTATGTCACCCATGAATACTTTTGTACGATGTAAATACTTTTCTGATTATGATTCTCGTTTTTTACTGTATTATAATATAACAATGATAATTGGCTATTATAATTTATTTTAAACAGTTTTACTTGCTCTGTCTTATGTTACTTAATAGAGACATATACACAATCAAAGCAGAATTCTTAACTATACCGCAACGCTAAAGCACGTATCACTTTTGAGCGTAGGCTCAGTTAGCTCGTCTGTTTCGCATATTTTAATATTATTTATCAGAAGAAAATATCGATAGCAAGGTTATAGAGCTGAATATAGTTGGAGATATAACCCTTTTAAATAAGATCGTTGATATTGGAGAGGTTTGGCCTACCTTTCGCGAAAACGTCATTTTAAGAACTACCTCAAAACGATTTTAGTTCTGTAGAGATAAAACGTTCGATGTTTACCATATAAATTACAAATAACACGAAACGTGTATCTTCTATTGTAATTTAAAGTAACGGTTACATACTCATATACGTCCCAGAAATGCTGAGCGGATGAATCATTCACCAAAAACAAAATACGCAACAAATATCACACAGCTGATCATCAGACCTACGTCTTGCTCCGGAAAATGTTATCATGTGTCTCTAATACGTAAAGATGCCTACATACTATTAAATAAGGGCACGATCTCTTGTTCTATTCTCTTTTTAAAACGTCCATTTAAAAACTGTTAATTACATAATTAATCCTTGTAAAATATTATACGTATGGACAATGGTAGTGTATCGTTAGTCAAGTTATCGATCAATATCTGATCAACACCATATGAAAGGTTTTTATATGTTGAATTGCTTCATGAATGAGGTTTACATCCAATCTCATTCTGGCTTTTTCAAACAAGATTCCGCTGTTAATCGACATTATTACATTAATGACAGTTTTTGTAACGCTCATGAAAAAGGTCTCGAAGTGACAGTTTTTTTTTTAATTTATATATAAGAATTTGATAAGATTTGTCTCAATATTTAAATAAACAATATTCATGCTGGTGATTTCAGACAAATATAATGAATTATTGTTTATGCACACTGAGAATCCTTTTTATTACATGTATCTAGAAACAAAAACAACAACATATCTTGATAATGCAAAGTGTGCCAATTCTATAAATCACTGTGCACAACAATTAAGGATTATAATAGATTTTCTGTGCATGAACATATTGCACATAAACAAGACTAAGTATGAAAAACGATTGCATAGTATACGCCATCTTATGTACAATTATGATAAAAAAGTCTTCAAATATTGCAAAAGTGGCTAAAAATCAAACGGAAGATTCGCGAATAATATCTAATTGTTAAAATGTATCTTGATAAATGCGGTTTATAGAGAGGTCGGTTGAGAAACATTGAATGCGCGTCGCGAAAAAAGCTCTTTTGTATAAAATATACACACATGTTTCACCTCCGTATATTAAATATATTGTTCCTGATATTGTTTGGCCGATTAATTCTTATCAATTGCAAACGGGAATAAATATGCTAAATAAGGCAATAACCATAACTCTTATTCATTCTTTCGGGCAAAATAAGAGCCAGGAACAACCTGTCTTTACAAACACAAAATGCTGAGTCTATTGACGAGTTGACAAGTGACATCACGCGCACCTGCAAATGCAAGACTCCGCCCACTGGTTGACAAAATTAAGTGGTATTCATATGGGTGCTTGATGAAAGCGTTTGTAATTGCATAATTTATATCCTGAATTATTCAGTTTCGAAATAAGATTATTGGAAGAAAATGAATTTTAAAACGTTTATGTTCTTGTATATAAATTGTTTATTCTGTAAATAAACTTAGTATTGAGCATAATGTGCTAGGTATTTAAAGTATGCAATTACCATTCAAATCTTGCTAGAAAAACATAAACGCGGTAATTGTTCGTATAGTTAATGAACGTAACCACATAAAGATGAAAACAAGCAACAAATAGATCGATCCCATGCACGCAACATGTAAAACATAGCTTGAAGCTGTTAACATTTTCAAAAGACAAAAAAAACTAAAACATTATATACATTTTCTTGTTAACTTTGTCCTTTTAAAAACATATAACATATAACATCACAACAATAAAACAATCCCTATTAAAAAGTATAAATATACAATACAATACTGGTAACGGGATATAAAGTTACGAAAAAGGTGATGATGGTAAATCACGCTTACTTTCGATGCAGTAAAATTGTACATAAAATCAAGCACACATATTCACACCTAGCATTATGCCATAGCAACCGGCTCGTCTTTTGGTAAACCTATTATATCTATACGTGGGTCTTTTCGTTCCTGTATATTATGTTCTACTACTGTGTGTTTTTTTTCTTTTTTCAACAAACACTTTTGTTGATTTAATACATCTAATAGTTTGTAACATAACAATTAAAGTTTCAGTCATTTATTTGTCATTATAGATAACTGCGCATAAATTTAATTGACAAGCATTAGATACAACTGCGTCTAGTGTACTCATCCAATTTGTGAATGGTTGAATCACAATTATTTTGCGTTGTATATGTTCTGCAAATTAATTTTTAATGATATAAAACGTTTGAGACATACCTACATATTCAAAGTTAATACACGGATAAGGCCCATTGAAACTTGCAAAAATTGAAAATAAATGGCTATAATTGACATCGGACGGGATTTCAAAAATGTCTTCGAAATATTGCAAACGTAATCAATTAAAGAAAAACATGTTTTTAAGGTGATTTCAAAGTTTCTTGCGATGGAGCAGAACTGTTGGCAAACGGATCAATATATTCGAATTGGACTTTTGAAGGAGCCATAGACGGCAGAGCAGGACCTGCCGAACTTTGTCAATGTTGTACCGCCATAGGAAGGCCCTCCTGGTTGCAAATAAACCTATCACAAACCTATTTTGTGAAGAGAGATGTACTTAAAGGTCGTTCGGACGGAGGTAGTATATTACTTAAGATACTTTTGTGTTTTTCCCTGGCTGTATTGTCTGCGTTAGGATACATATTCATATAATCATTATTTAAGGTTTTCAATATGAGATGTAGGGCATACGATAAAATCGATAAAACGATTTTATCACACGATACAAGTTTGTACATAAATGACTTTTAACTTTGATAAAACAATTATTTGTAAACTATGATTGCAAAAAGGATGTGTACATTTCAGTATACGCACAGCTTAGAATATTGCAATGTATGGTGGTCATGACGATAATCACATGGTCAAAATACATGCCACTAGGGTCTATGACAGCAGACGAACATATGTGATAAGTCCTCCACAGCCGATACAAGCCATACGCCTTATTGGTCAACACGGATGGACATATTATATGTTTATATGTGAAATAGAACTTAACAGACAAGAAGGTGAAGAATCAATAACGTTTCGATCATTTATTATGGTTAATCTTGATGCAAGATTGTAAGCGTAGTTTTGAATTTTTTGAAGTTATGTGGGTTTTTTTAACAATCAGTGGGCGGAATATATATATGTTATTACTAATATGAACGAAAAATTGGTATTTCAACTATATGAACTCATTGGTTTCTTGTAAAGTACATATTTTCAGGATAATAAAATGGATGAATGAAACGTACGGACCTGATTGTGAAAGAACATGCCATTGTCTGAAAGGCCCTTGTGACAGTATAAATGGTACCTGTGGATCGGAGTGTCAAGTTGGCTGGATAGGGTCCGCATGCAATAAAAGTAAATGATCTACTGATTTATCATTTCGTGTTTTCTAGTATGGGTACGTTAGATGACATTAGTTGTACCTAGGAACGCGTGTTGTTTTAGAAAAAATATAAACATGAAATTAATATTATTTATTCTATCATGATATATCGGTTTATTTGAAGATGATTGTTTATCAGCAGTAGAAAATATAATGGCACTGGCGATCTCTGTATGGTGAAATTTCAATCATTTGTGTTTAAGGTGTTTTTTGTTTTAAAATCTACCCAATGTTCTGTCACGTATATATATGTTTATAAGTTGAATCGTACACATATGCCTCATTTTAATCATTGATAGAATGTCACCGTCGATCGCAAGGTTGATGGTCATTTTAATGACTACATTTACAAGTAAACATTACATGGAAATTGTTATATATCTTACATTGACTTAATGGTTAAGAAAGTACCATTCTTCAGGATGAGTCGTTATCAAGATCAAATAATGAAAATGTTACAATAAATTGTAAACATATAGGCAAATATGACGATTTTTGAAAAAGGTGTCTTCAATTCAAAACTGTTTGTATAGTTCGTTTACCAACAAGCGTACTAACTATCATTATTAGGAATAAAACATCGTTCCATGTATTGATATTAATAAATATTAATAAATCATAACACATATAGACATCAAGCAATTAGAACCGTATTGCATTGATAATAGAAAACACACGTTTGAAAATAAAATCCCTAAAGCTTTAATTACTTAGCGGTTGCGTGAAAGATTGTTAAACTAAAGACCCGAGTTAGATAGGAAAACATGAGAATTAAAAAAAAAAAGTTTTTAATTCAAAACTTTCTATTAAGTTATTATTTCGACAATAGGAATCACGCTACTCTTAAGAAAAGATCATACTTCGAAATACCGTGTCATTAATCCATACTAGCCAATCGCAATAGAAATAGTTACACATTTTTTCATGTTTTTATTTATCTTTAAACGCATTTCATCGTTAATTTGGAACACAGTCCTTCAGGCTCTGAAGCCTGATTGACCAAGTGGTTGCCAAAGTTAAAATACCAAAAGGATATATTTATATTTTAAATGTCAAATGTATATCAACAGTTGTCCTTTTTGTATTGGTATTGTAAATAATCATTAATGCTATAGTTGTGTTAGTTAGTCCTTTTTTTCTGAAGCACAAAAGCGTTGAAAAATTCGGGGTAAAGTACAACATTTTTATTAGTGAACGCGATCGATATATCAGGGAAATTAATCACTTTCAAAGATTTAACTGGTTCTCTTGAGCACATCAGATTTATAATGACGAAGAGGAAATAAATACACCTTATTATATAGTTCGTGATTAATAAATCGCTTAAAAATAATGTATGATTGACTGAAAAACTCGTTATACGACTTATAATGTCAGACCAAAGCAACCCACACACGATGCCTGTTAAATGTGTCTTTCCAGCTGCAGTGAAAAAGACGGCTGATGGACTTTCTCATGAGGAGATAGTAAGCATCTCATTGGCAGCCAGTGTACCAATCGTAGTTTGTAGTGTGGTGATTGCCTTTTACTTGAGACATAGAAGACATCAGTAAGTATATCAACATTACCCTAGCTATATAATAAATTGTAATGCTTAGAGGTTGATGTAAATGTCCAATAACTTGTTTTTTGGGTGTTAATGAGGTTATGCGTGTTTTAAAATCGCTATGAGCTCCACAGTGTGTTTTTTTTGCCGGGTGAGGACTCAGCTTCAGTTGTGCTGATTAATGTGTTCATGGCGAGAAAGGTATATCTCCTTCTGATTTCTGTTGGGTTTAATTATTTTCAGTAATTGTATATCAACTGTGTAAATGTACGTTTACCAAGTATTATTTGTGCTTACTACATATACGCTTAAATGTACTTTTTCTCAACAGTTTTAAATCATTCAGGACAACGGAAGGATTTCTACTTTATTGTCAAAGCTTTAATGTTTGAGAAAATAGTTTGTTGTGAAGCGTTCTTTAAGAAATAACGTAACGTCTAAGACACGTAAAATTAATATTAACAGCCTGCGACAACGGATTGTACGGCCAGGGCTGTCTTACACAATGTGGTCAATGTCTGAACAACGCTACCTGTAATAAGACTTCCGGTGTGTGTCCAAATGGATGTGCTGCAGGATACAATGGTTCTCTCTGCAAAGAAGGTACGTTCTTTTTTCTGATTCCCATTTACAGCCCTTTTGCTTTAGATATGTTATAATAATTGACTCTTTATAAACGTCGTGTGACTAGATCTTCTTTTGTAATAATATTTAAACATAACGCTGATGATAAAATTATATTTAAGCTATATATGCGTTGTCAGTACGAAACAGATGTATTTGTTGTTAGTGAATATGAATCATCCACGAATCGTTTTCCTAAATGTTACTGCTGATAAGTACGTGATGATGAAACATCGATGCTACTACTAATTATATTGTATAGTTATTCTTGACTACTTCATTGAACAGAATTGATCGACGGATTCATGGTCTTGGATTCAGAACAAGTGTGTAATTGTCAGAACAAGGTGCCCTGCAACACGGTTTCCGGCCTCTGCCCTGGGGAATGTGAACCCGGATATAACGGGACGATGTGCAAAGACGGTAAATTATCAAACAATGTAAATTAATTTGTGGGTTGAGCGTCCCTCTATACAAATGCAGTAGTCATATTTTAAGACACACAGAGAAATATATAACCGCACGAAAATTGTTGGCCCAAAAAGAAAAGACAAAACAACGAAATTAACACACTTGAGTCGTTAGTACATATGAATATTCAGAGCATGTCAAAATGTGTTTTTTATTGCTATCCGAAAAATTAATAGATAACTCCATATATGCCAGAGCACGGTTCAAAATTGTGTCTTATCTTTGGACAAAATCACAACAGGGAATTGTTCATATAGAAACAAACCTTGTTAAAATGAGTTTATATGTATAAAAGTCATTATAAAAGAAAAAAACGATGTGGTTTATTGAACTAAAAATCCTTAAAATATAAAGAATTGTTACTTTTGAACCTAACAGCACTTTATTGAGACACATTTTAGCTCACATGAGCTCGAAGTGATCATAGCTAGCTTTGTGATCACCTATTTTTCGTTGTTCGTCATGCGTCGTCCGTCTTGAACATTAACCTTATTAAGGTAGCGCACTCGTAATGATTTCCCGCGATTTCTTCAAAGATCGAGAGCCTTTTTTACCTGTTTACTTATGGATATCTAATTTAAGCGGTGGTACCAATGTGAAGTTGTCGTGGCGGAATGGTTAAGGCGATAGACTAGAAATCGTTTGGGGTGGGGGGGGGGGGATCTTCCAGCGCAGGTTCGAAACCCGCCGACAACACGTACTATTTGCGACGCGTTTTATTTCTTTTCTAACGTTATTTGATTTAATAAAGCATATAAGCTATGTTTATTGTTAAATATAACGACGTTATAGCTAAATTGTGTCATTTACTGCTGAAAATACGAATCATGCATGATGCATTTTTATTTTTATTTGTTAAAAGCATAGAAAGCTTACCTAAAATTTTGCCTGTAGTTCAGTGAAATGATGCTGATTAAGAATATAATACATTATATTAAATATGGAAAGGTGCCCATTACGGATGCGTTACCTTAACAATCTAGTGACCACACTTATTGGTAGATCGTTATACGTGGGCATAATATTTGTCCCAATGATATGTAAGCGGAGTTCGAAACGGTATCACGTACATAATATAAACTATGTAACTAGGTCAACTTTAAAAAAGCTATTTTACATTTAGACGTATTATTTATAGTTCCCACCTCAAAAAACATAGTCAGAACATTACATAATATCCGAATTCGAAAATGATTCCGGCCGTTTTAACAACAGTGCCATCAAAGGGCGGGGCAGTTTCCTTATATGGCTTCAATTTAACTTTGTTAACCTTGTTCACACTTTAAAATGTATATTTATTTAGAAACTTCATATAATTTGGTCATAAACCTTTTACTGCTATATCTCAGCGCAGTTTCAACAGTGAGTAAAAAACGGCCGCAAGGGTTCCGGGCAATTTTCTGGTTATGTCTACAGTAAAACTTTGTTTTCAGTCTAGAAAAGACTTTTACGGTCAAATTTTCATGATACTTATTAAGAACATTCGTTCTTAAAATATCTCAGAGAAAAACAAATGTTCGCTTTGTTGCAATTATGGCCTCCAGGGGATGGCGCATTGTCCTTAATATAATATAGTGAAAGCTCCTAACTCGTAAGAAGTCACTTGTGTAGTCAGCTCATCATACAACTTGCTCATACCATGTTTTAATGGTATCTAGGCCCAGATAAAACATAGGTACGGTCATTAAAAAAAATTCAGTCAGGCTGCGCGGAAATTTTCTGTATACGGCTATTTTAAAACCTTATTAAAACTGAAGAAGTTGCATATTAACTTAATCTTTGTTAAACGTTCTCAACGTATTTGTTTCTTAGTTTATCTTGGCTGAAATCGAAATTTGTTTTGGTATTTCGCTAAAAATAGATACCTTGAGATATGTTTGTTTAGCGTTTAGTTTAGGCTCAAGTGTAACCTTTCAACACACGTTGATGTTGCTTTTCTCTGAATATTATCTGAACATTATGAGAACTCTTACACATATATATATATGGGAGCGTAATGTTTTTTTTATAAATAAAATGATTGTATAATGATGATGTTAATGATGATGATGGTGGTGATGATACTGATGATTATGATGGTGATGACTATGATGGTGTTGTTATTGGGGGTGGTGGTAATAATAACGATGATGATGATGATTATTAAGATGATTTAGGTGATTAAGATCATTAAGATGATTAAGATGATAAAAATGATGAAGATGATGATGATGATGATGATGATGATGATGATGATGATAATGATGATGATGATGATGATGATGATGATGATAATGATAATGATGATGATGATGAGGATGAGGAGGAGGAGGAGTGTGATGATGATGATGATGATGATGATGATGATGATGATGATGATGATGATGATGATGATGATGATGATGATGATGATGATGATTGCTGCTGCTGCTGCTGCTGATGATGATGATGATGATGATGATGATGATGATGATGATGATGGCGATGGCGATGATGATGATGAATATTAAAATTACAATTTTTTTAAATAATGTCGCATACAGCAATATCCAATTAAAGAACAATAACTGATACTGTTGAATCCAACATGACCGTTAAGCACATATGGATTATGTGAAGAGCTGAATCTAATGTTTCCCACTGAGTCTAAAAATATTTATAAGTGAACTATTTACTTTTGCAGCTTCTTGCTCAAGATAAATAACCTGTGCTTCCTACTGGATAACATATTTCTTCAAACAGAGTTGTCGCCCCTAAATTAATATTATGTTTAGATATGAAAGTGTGCATGCTTCTGTGTTTTGAAATGGTATTAACTATCAACAATTTGTCATAATTGTGTGCCAAGAAATTAACATGTATGTTTCAATAAGTAATAGTGTTCCAAGTTGTATTATCACAATTTGCAACAGATTACGATGACACATTTGCCTGTATGTCTTTATTTTGTTTTCTTTAAGTAATACAGGTTTTGATATAGCTCTGTAAGTACAAATATTAATAGTTTTATCTTATCAGAGACAACTATTTACGTACATGCCGTATTAAACATTATAAATGGTTAACACTCTAAAAGCTGTATTATTGACATATCTTAAACGTTGGCCAGAACAATACAATTGTGTTACCTCAGCAAAGTTTGATATTTGGTAATGTGGGGTCAACAACTGAGTCAGTATGCAAATTTAAAATACCTGAAAACTTCTTTGGATTGTTTCCCCAATGTCCATGAACTTGTTACATACATTATTGTGCTCTATTGATGTAAATATCGAGTTTGAAAAATGGTTTAAGTTGATTTACCAAACAATATTGCCCAATTGTGGGGTAATTTGCGTGGGTGCTTGTCTCATCCAATGACACTAGTTTTATTCACAGGACAACAATTTACTTTATTCTTAAGTTAATTTTTATTTATTATTGAAATTTGATAAATGAGGTTACCATACATTCAATATTTAAATCATAATTATGTTATTTCGTTCAATCACAAAATCAACCTTGCGCATGCATGTAAATGTAACCTGTTTACAGTCTCAGTGATGCCTATTTTACTGTTAATTTTCATTTTTTAATCAATGGTAAGAAGATAGAAAAAATACTTTTTTCATTGGTGCTGCAATATGTTATTCTCACAATTTGTTTTGCAAATGCGCTAGTTGATACACCATCGAAAGATTACACCAATGATATTTGAATACGTCGTTAATATGTTACATCAGCGATGATTTTAATAAATATGTGTTCGCATAGCCTGCGACAATGGATGGTACGGTCAGGGCTGTCTTACACAATGTGGTCAATGTCTAAACAACGCTACCTGTAATAAGACTAACGAAATGTGTCCAGAAGGATGTGCTGCAGGATACAATGGTTCTCTCTGCAAAGAAAGTACGTTCTTTTTTCTGATTCCCATTCACAGCCCTTTCGCTTTAGATATGTTATAATAATTGACTCTTTATAAACGTCGTGTGACTAGATCTTCTTTTGTAATAATATTTAAACATAACGCTGATGATAAAATTATATTTAAGCTATATATGCGTTGTCAGTACGAAACAGATGTATTTGTTGTTAGTGAATATGAATCATCCACGAAATCGTTTTCCTAAATGTTACTGCTGATAAGTACGTGATGATGAAAACATCGATGCTACTACTTAATGTATATGTATAGTTATTCTTGACTATTCATTGAACAGAATGTGATGACGGATTTCATGGTCTTGGATGTCAGAACAAGTGTGGTAATTGTCAGAACAAGGTGCCCTGCAACACGGTTTCCGGCCTCTGCCCTGGGGAATGTGAACCCGGATATAACGGGACGATGTGCAAAGACGGTAAATTATCAATCAATGTAAAATTAATTTGTGGGTTGAGCGTCCCTCTATACAAATGCAGTAGTCATATTTTAAGACACACAGAGAAATATATAACCGCACGAAATTGTTGGCCCAAAAAGAAAAGACAAACAACGAAATTAACACACTTGAGTCGTTAGTACATGAATATTCAGAGCATGTCAAAATGTGTTTTTATTGCTATCCGAAAAATTAATAGATAACTCCATATATGCCAGAGCACGGTTCAAAATTGTGTCTTATCTTTGGACAAAATCACAACAGGGAATTGTTCATATAGAAACAAACCTTTGTTAAAATGAGTTTATATGTATAAAAGTCATTATAAAAGAAAAAAAACGATGTGGTTTATTGAACTAAAAAATCCTTAAAATATAAAGAATTGTTACTTTTTGAACCTAACAGCACTTTATTGAGACACATTTTAGCTCACATGAGCTCGAAGTGATCATAGCTAGCTTTTGTGATCACCTATTTTTCGTTGTTCGTCATGCGTCGTCCGTCTTGAACATTAACCTTATTAAGGTAGCGCACCCGTAATGATTTCCCGCGATTTCTTCAAAGATCGAAGAGCCTTTTTACCTGTTTACTTATGGATATCTAATTTAAGCGGGTACCAATGTGAAGTTGTCGTGGCGGAATGGTTAAGGCGATAGACTAGAAATCGTTTGGGGTGGGGGGGGGGGGGTCTTCCAGCGCAGGTTCGAAACCCGCCGACAACACGTACTATTTGCGACGCGTTTTATTTCTTTTCTAACGTTATTTGATTTAATTAAGCATATAAGCTATGTTTATTGTTAAATATAACGACGTTATAGCTAAATTGTGTCATTTACTGCTGAAAATACGAATCATGCATGATGCATTTTTATTTTTATTTTTTAAAAGCATAGAAAGCTTACCTAAAATTTTGCCTGTAGTTCAGTGAAATGATGCTGATTAAGAATATAATACATTATATTAAATATGGAAAGGTGCCCATTACGGATGCGTTACCTTAACAATCTAGTGACCACACTTATTGGTAGATCGTTATACGTGGGCATAATATTTGTCCCAATGATATGTAAGCGGAGTTCGAAACGGTATCACGTACATAATATAAACTATGTAACTAGGTCAACTTTAAAAGAGCTATTTTACATTTAGACGTATTATTTATAGTTCCCACCTCAAAAAACATAGTCAGAACATTACATAATATCCGAATTCGAAAATGATTCCGGCCGTTTTAACAACAGTGCCATCAAAGGGCGGGGCAGTTTCCTTATATGGCTTCAATTTAACTTTGTTAACCTTGTTCACACTTTAAAATGTATATTTATTTTAGAAACTTCATATAATTTGGTCATAAACCTTTTACTGCTATATCTCAGCGCAGTTTCAACAGTGGGTAAAACACGGCCGCAAGTGTTCCGGGCAATTTTCTGGTTATGTCTACAGTAAAACTTTGTTTTCAGTCTAGAAAAGACTTTTACGGTCAAATTTTCATGATACTTATTAAGAACATTCGTTCTTAAAATATCTCAGAGAAAAACAAATATTCGCTTTGTTGCAATTATGGCCTCCAGGGGATGGCGCATTGTCCTTAATATAATATAGTAAAAGCTCCTAACTCGTAAGAAGTCACTTGTGTAGTCAGCTCATCATACAACTTGCTCATACCATGTTTTAATGGTATCTAGGCCCAGATAAAAACATAGGTACGGTCATTAAAAAAAAAATTCAGTCAGTCTGCGCGGAAATTTTCTGTATACGGCTATTTTAAAACCTTATTAAAACTGAAGAAGTATTTTTTCTAACTTTATCTTGACTGAATTCGAAAATTGTTTGGTATTTCGTTACAAATAGCTACCTAACGATCCGTTTGTTTAACGTTTAGTTTAGGCAGTTGTGGCTTGATTGTAACCATGATAATAATGATGATGATGATGATGACGATGATGATTTCGATGATGATGATGATGATGATGATTAACATGATGAACATGATGATGATGATGATGATGATGATGATGATGTTGATGATGATGATGATGATGATGATGATGATGATGATGATGATGATGATGATGATGATGATGATGATTACCATCACATTTTCCAAGACAGTCGCATACAGCTTAAGCCAATTAAAGAACAATAAATGTTACTCTTGAATCCTAATGACCTTTCAGGCTATATATTATGTCAATAGCTGAATACCATTTCCCCACTTAATTTAACAATTTTCATAAGTAAACTATTTACTTTTCCAGCTTCTTGTTCAAGAGATATAACCAACGCTACCTATTTGCTAACTGATCTATTCAAACAAAGTTGTCCCCCCTAAATTACTATAATGTAAAAATATGAACGTATGCATGGTTCTGTGTTAGAAATTGTTAACTATTACAAATTTGTCATAATTATGTGCAAAGAAATTAACTTATATGTTCACTAAGTACTTGTATTTTACGTTGTATTCTCATAATTGGAAACTGATCACGAAACACATTTGTCTATATGTCTGCATTGTATTATATTTAAGTTACGAAGGTTTTGTTATGGCTCAGTAAGTAAAAATACATATAGCTTTATCTATTCAGAGAAAGCTTTTTGCGTACATGCAGTATCAAACATTCTAAACACTCTAGAAGCCGTATTATTGACAAATATTGAAAAACGGTCAGATCGATAAAATTGTGTTTCCTCAGCGTAGGTCGATAGTTGCTCATGTGGGTTCAAACTAAGTTTGAATGCCAATTTAAAATACACAAATACTACTTCGGATTTTTTCCCCAATCATCATGAAACGTGTAAAATACATTAATTTGTTTTACTGATATCTATGTGGAGTTTGAAAATGGTTTCAGTCGATTAATACAAAACAAACTGCCCGATTTTTAGGTAATTTTGCGTGTGTGTTTGTCTCATCCAATGCCATTCTTTTTATTTACAGGACATATAATAATTTACTTTAGTAACTTTATCATTATAGCCAAATGGTATGTATCTTAACTTAATTATTAATTGTTACTGGAATTGGATAAATTAATCTACCATACCATCAATATTTAAATCATTATTGTGTTTGTTCATACAATAACAAAACCTAGCTAACACATGCATGTACATGTTACCTGTAAATAACCTAAGTGATGTCTATTTTACTGTTAATTTTCATTTTGTAATCAATGATAAGATAGAAAAAATATGTTTTTCATTGATGCTGCAATATGTAATCCTCACATTTTTTTTCTGCAATGCGCTAGTTGATAAACAATCAAAAGGTTACACGAATGATATTTGAATATGTCGTTAAAATGTTCAGTGAGGGATGATTTCAATGAAAATGTGTTCACATAGCCTGCGACAACGGATGGTACGGCCAGGACTGTCTTACCCAATGTGGTCATTGTCTTAACAACGCTGCATGCAATAAGACTTCCGGTATGTGTCCAGATGGATGTGCCGCAGGATACAAAGGTTCTCTCTGCATTGATGGTATGCTTCTTTTCCAATTCTTTTTGACAGTTTTGTTAATTTTAATTTAAATAATAATTGGCACTTTGTAAATGACGTTTTACAAAATATGCCTTCGTAAAAAGTGCACGACTCTACTATATATACGCTATTAGTGAATACGAAACTTGCCCTACATCGTTTTCCTCTATTAGAATGATGTCCACAATTAAATAATGAAAACATCCATCATTCCTTAATTAAACGAATAAAGGTTATTATTTACGTTTCATTAAACATCATGCGAAAATGACCATTATGGTCTTGCATGTGAGAAAACATGTAGTCCTTGTAAAAACAAGGTGCCATTTACAAACTGTCCGGCGTATGCTCTGGGGAATGTGAAACCGGATATAATTGGACGATGTGCATTGAAGGTAAAATACAACCCTTGTTTTGGTTTTTGCATACTGTTCAGAACGTTCTATATAACAATTCGTCATAGCAATATTTTAAGAAACTAATAAAATAATAATAATAATTTAAGATATTATCACGACGCTGAATTGTTTGCATTATTAAAAGCATCAACAAAAACGTTCACTTATAATCAATTTATGTTAAAAAACTCTCTGTTAATTTATGCTGATCTGTATACAAGATATATTTAATGTAACTCATTAAAGTGGGGTAGCGATTCCAGTGCTGGAACGACGGCTAGTATAAAGCTTTATACATTTTCATTTTAACGGTAAATTTCGCAAACAATCTAAAACAAAATCGTCAGGGCTTATATCAGGTTATTGAACAACAATACTTATATGATCTGAAATAAACGAGTGATCAGAATGCATTATCGTAGTAATTATGAGAACACAGCCTGTTAGTACAAATTCTTTGGCGCCGACAATCTTATAAATATAAAGGGGCACACATAGACTGTATTGATGTCGAGAGTTGAGTGTGAAACTGCTCTATCCCTCAAGCCTTATCATTATAGATTCATTTTTTGTCATGCTGAACACGCAGTAAACATCGTTTTTTTGACGCACTGTAGTATCCCTTTTCATATCCTATACTTCCCAACAATAGAAAGTCGATTGAATAACATATTGATGTAAATGTGAAACCTGTTGGTAGATTGCACGTTTTCTAATTTAAAAAGTTTCAGGCCTACCAGTGGGAAATTTTATATTCAAATTGATAAGTCGCTTACAAAGGTCAGCGAAGTTAAAAAGCTGGGTTTAAATGCTACGCCGAAAAAGATGAAATGATTGTTAATAAAATAATTTTAAAGACAAAACTGTTTCAAAGCAACGTATTAAAATTTGGTTATGCTAGTTTCCAATATTCTTGTTCATTTTTTGATTAACAACGATCACAATCTCTTCTTAGAATTAATACATTTACAAACTTGGTATCCACTCGTTTTGAATGTGATTTCGGTTTCTTTGGAGACAATTGTTCGCAGCATGTGGCGAATGTAGTGGCGCATGTCATCATATAGATGGGATATGTTCACAAGGCTGTAAACAAGGCTTTGCTGGCGATCTTTGTATGACACAATGTAAGGAATGCACTTTCCGTTCTTTCAGTTTTCTTTAAACAATATTTTTCTGTACAAAGTCTCTTATGCAACGCCATCAGACATTAAATGAACTAATAATCACAATAAGGTAAATACATTGAATGATGATGATGATGATGATGATAATGATGATGATGATGATGATGATGAGATGATGATGATGATGATGATGATGATGATGATGATGATGATGATGATGATGATGATGATGATGATGATGATGATGATGATGATGATGATGATGATGATGATGATGATGATGATGATGTTGTTGTTGATGATGCTGGTGCTGATGATGATGGTGATGATTATGGTGATGTTGTTGATGATGATTAGAGGGGCCGCATGCAATGAAAGTAAAGGATTCATTAATTTTCCATTTCGTGTATACAAGAACAAGTACAGTACATTTTATTATATTTGAGAATACGTCTGATCAATCAGAATTTGTTTTTTTTACTGCTTAAGAATCACGGAATGCTGACCCTGAATCCAAAATTAAAGTCGATAATGTTTCTAAATGTATTACATTTAAATAGAATAACATCTTCACCGACAAAAGACTCCAATTGCTACAATAATGTTTTTTTTTATGTATGAACAAATAATGAAAGGCTTACCATGATTTTGCACCGGAAACTTATTTTGCTTACGTATAATCAGAGAGTATTTGTTTTCGGAAAGGTTCGAATCTAACAAAATGAGTGGAACATTCATGTGCAATTGTACCAGCAGAATTCCGATTCCGATCAACTGTACTCTTCTTACTTTAATAATAAGTGACTCTTTATAAACTTCTTATTACTAGATCTTTATTCGTTTACGCTTTTATGTTGGCTGTTTAGACTGAACGCAGGAAGTATGCAAACGGTAATGTCACGTCTATGCTAAAGGTAAAAGATGATTAACAAATCGTAAAGAAAAAAAATAACTACATTAAATAGTTTTAAAGTTTGTTCGTTAGAGATACATTGTCTGAAAACAATTAATGATTGAGAAAAAAAGTTTTAAATAGTCATCAATGATGACCAAAGACATCCACACATGTTGCCTATGATACGTGTCATACTTTTCAGCTACAGAGGAAAAGACGACTATTGAACTTTCTCAAGGGGAGCTTGTGGGCGTCATATGTGCATCCATTGTGGCATGCGTTGTCTGTAGTGTAGTCATGGCATTATGCTTGAGACACAGAAGGCGTCATCAGTAAGTAGATATATATTTACTGCTATTAATATAATCAATATAATTGCTTCGTAGTTTATTGATATTTTCAATTGCTCCTCAAATGTGTTTTAATTTTTGTCGTCTGAAGATGGGGAATCAGTTGTAATCGTGCAGATGTATGTTCTTATGTTTTGTATCTTTCGTTGTGTAATGTCCTTTTAAGTGATTTATTCCGGGCTATGTGTAAGGTTTGAAGGGTCTTAAAACAGGTTTTAACCCGATGATTTGCATTGATCGTGCAAGCCGGCGACCTTACATGTTTCTTGTGTATTGTCACAACTATTGTTATGTTTGTATAGGCATTTGGTCACTTGCGATAATTTTAGATATACACATGGCGAGGGGCGTTTCTCTCCTTCTGATTTCTGTTTGGTTTCAGTATTCATTTATTCAATATATAACCTATGCCGATGTGCATTTACCGAGCGTTATTTATGCCCATTCAACGCCATTTTTATCATCTTTTATTTCGCAAGAACATCTGCATCGAATACATCGGAATCATGTCAAGGAACGGCTGTTTCTGCCTACGACGAATTGTCGCCAAAAACAAAAGCAACTAGCCACTATGACACACTGACCATGACAATCCGTAGGTGCTGCGTTGAATTTAAAGTAATTTTGAACACACTTGTGCAACTACTTATCAGTGAGTTCGGGTAAAGTTTTTAACGTGTTAAACTAAACCACATATTAAACGTAATCCATAAGATGTTATAACAAAAGTTGCAAAATGCTTATATTTATCTTAGTTTAGTAAATGAATTATTTATGGTATCCATTCTGTTCTCGTATGCTTTCAGCGCCAACGTCTTCCGAATGCGAACAAACTCCAAAAGCCTTACAGAAAGTTGAGGAATACGAACGGTTGCAATTAAACCAAAGTAAGTCGTAGTATTTATTATCATATCAACAGTGCATACATTACAGAAATATATTCATGTGCATGGTAAGAGGAGTAATAATCAATCAATCAACCATTCAGTAACAGAAGTTCTGTTGTGTTCAAGGTAAATACTCATTGGTCAGTAGTGTGCATGCTTAAAGTTTTAAATAAAAAAGCTCATATAAAATGAGTATAAAACTATCTTTATTGTTCGAGAAATAAATTCGGACAGAATAGCAGAGTAAATCACAAGACAGTACTGCATGCAGATGTTGTACAACAAGATGTGTTGATCCGTTACAGAAACAGTTGCTGCCACATACGAAAAGCTGTCGCCAAATTTATCCACTGGGGAACAGTACGAACGATTGGAAACCTGTTAATGTTAGTAATAATATAAAGTCGTTATATCTTGAAACAATATATCATACTTTGTATATAATACATTCATACTATAATTAATCATTTCAATATAAATTACTGTAAATACACAAGCAATTATATTGCCTCTTGCGTAGACGGAGCTTTGGTACAAACAGTGCAATCGCATCAAAACGGAAATTTAAAAATATTATTCATTACGTTGCATAACGCGCTCTAGTGCAAGCACTGTAATTTGTGTTATTACACCATAAAACAGTGTATGTATGTCTGCGTTATGCATATAAAAACATACACCAAGTTATAACAATTAATCTTTTTAAACGATGTTGGCTTTGTAATCTTGCCAGTAAATTGTATAATATTGCGTTTGTGTTTGAATGTTCTTGATGCAAGCACGAACAATGATTTTAGTCATTCATGTTTCAGTGTCCGGAAGAGAAATCACAGTGAATTAGGAACTAATCATAGACCACACGTTCGATTTGAAAACAATTGATTCAAAGAACAAAGCAACGCCCAATTTTCAGTTAAACTAAATGGATGCCGATAAATATGTGTATTTTCATATGAATATATTTTTTGTGGAATACAGTTTCGTATAACATACATTTAGAATACATATAGGAATAATGATGCTTTAATGAATATGGCTGTTTCATACATATTAAAATGGCTTGCCGGGAGAAAACGCTGGAACAATATTCGTATATTTATGTTTATAGTTCGGGTCTGTGAAAAAAAGATTTATTAACATTATCTTAAATCAGACACCTTTTATAAACATAAACTGTAAACTTCGACGCTTCAAGAAAAAAAGCTAATATATATATCGCTGAAGTTAAGCTTTGTATCTATTTAAAGATACTATCTACTTAACTGTGGCCCTTAAAAGGCAACTTATTTAAACATGTTGAATTTGACAAAACTAATAATGGCATAAAAGAACAGACACACCTCTCTATAAACAATAAATAATTAGTTGATACATTCAGACACAATAATAGTCGTTTTATAAAATGACAACTGTGTATTTGACCTTTTTATTTTAACATTTTAACGTCATTATTGTGAGGTTTCTATATTATCCATATATTGGATGTGGTTATTTATCAGACATGATAGCACAGTTAGCTTAGGCGATGTCAAATGTCATTTCTTTGTACGGTTCACAAGTCAGAAGTTTGATGCCCACTGAGTATTTTACTTGTTCTGACTATTTGCTGATTTGTTTATATCGATTGTCATATGGTGTTTTACAATATTGTATTAAATTAATGAAACAATCTGGTAAAATGTCTGAATATATATAATAATGCATTTCAATATTACACCTTTGGAGCATAAGGTTCAGGGGTCGATTATTGATGTGGACCTACACATATGTATTAAGGTTCAATAGGTCTATTATTAGTTTGGACTTAAATCTTTTGACAAATAGACCGAGGGGTACATCATTGCCGTGGACTTCGATCAACATCTTAAGGATTCTATCCTTCGGGTGACCTACATATTTTGATCATAATGTCCATGGTTAGATCATTGGTTTTGACGTACACATGTGGATCAAAATGTCCAGGTTTAGACCCTTGGTATGACCTTACACTTTTTTATCACCAAGTCCAAGGTTAGATCATTGGTTTGTACCTACACATTTTGACCAAATATCCAAAGTAAGATAATTGGTTTGGACCTACACATCTTGATCAAAAGGTCCCGGGTTAGTTCCTTGGTGTGGAGTAACATCTTTAGATCAGAAGGTCCAGGGTTAGAATTTGCATGAGGAAGAAATCAAGCAGTTATCGCATTATCACCCCAGCAAGACATGGACCTATTTTCAGGCAACCTGTCGCCTCGTCCTCAGTTTTATCTAGGAGAGCGCGACCGACTTGCAGTCACTAAATTCCTCTTTTAATGACATAATGTTGCATGAATGAGAACTTCTGTTCCGCAACTTAGTTTTATGTTTAGTTCTTTATTAACGTATGCCTGTCTATAATACCTGATTGAACAAGTTTGTAATTTAATTGTTGCAATATTCGTATATTTTATGAAGTTATTTTACTTATTAAGTTTTGTTTGTTTTGTTTGATTTATTGTTTAGCAGTCACATAAACAACCCAGCTATGTAATATGGATCTTTTACACTTATTTTGGCTGCTTCTTCCTGTATTTTCACAATGATGATCAAAAATATTAAATTTATGATGCTATACCCTTAAATCTTTTTCAAAAAAGAAGGGATGTAGTTGACACTTGTTCATTTAATCGTGTCTCATACAGTTGTTGCTCTGGTCTTCTTCTCACCATTGAGAAATTAAATTGTAATTAAACTGAATGCGTTTTAATTCTCCTTTATTATTGTTTAATTTGATTTACAATACTATTTAGGCTAATTTTTATTTAAGTTTATATGTACCATGAATATTGCTGGGCCAAGTTTGAAGTTGACCGCTCTTAAACCGGTTTAAACCCTCAATGCTTTGAATTGACCGTTCAAAGGCGGTGACCCCAGCCTTATTCATCTATGTTTGTATGTTGTTTCATATTGTGCTGTTTCGTACTGTTTTTGAAATTGGTCACTTGCCTTAAATAAAGGGCCATCTAAATGTATATAATAATAATGCTACACGTCTCCAGCAGTTTGAGTTTCACTTCTTTATATTGCACTGTCATGCCTTTATCACGCGAAACTGTAATATCGTCCGCAACGTTCTAAGCATACTTAGTATACAGTGTAGTAGATGTTTGCTAACCTTGGTCTTGTGATTTGTTAGTACGGCAATATACTGAACGTACATGAAACAATTTTCGTATGAAGTTTAAAAACTATATACATAGTAAGGGAGTTTTCGTATTTAATGATCTTGTCGTCATTAACAATATAAAAAAACACATGAATCCCTAATCTTGATTTTTGTTTAACTGTTAATTTGTCCCAATAATATGCCCCAAGTTCGAAACTGGATCATGTGCGGTCAATAACTTGGCCATAAGTTGAAACTGAAGAGAAAGCATTTAAAACTCTTAAGGTATCATTATTTTCTATGTATCATAAATCTTTATCAACCCATTTGTTATACAGCATCCTCTTTAAGTGTTACAAAATGTCCTCTGTTCCGAAAATAAGTATTTTCGTATGCTGCTTGTATATATGAATTAAATGAAACGATTCAGTTCATGTTGTATTTCGTCCAGAGATATGATGGGATGTTCAGCTTGTATATGTTGTCCATATTCAAATATATTTGGTTCGCAGTTAGAACGGTATGAGATGATATCGTTAACTAATAGGATATGCAAATTGTCTTATAAACGTCTATTTCTCTGTATCATTTCAAATATTCGTGCATGAAACCAACTATACAATATCTCAATGAGGTACATCCGTCGCATTAGTTAGTTTATCAGTTTTAGCGGATATAAGAATTGCATATTCTGTTTGGGGAATTATTATAGTAAGTGATTTTTTATGTCATATTGATAGCAAAACATTTGTTAAACGTATGTACTGACATATATATGACGTGCATATGCATAACTCTCTAGGTTTTACTTGACATAAGTATGGTATTTTATACACAAATATTTATACATTATACCATACTCAACATCAATTATCGATCTTAATAAAACACGGTATGTACCCTGATAAAATTGTAACCGTGCAGCGATGCTGATACGCTAACAACATGGCGAAATTGAAGGCTATATGCCCTTGATTGCATGATATTAACCCGTCGATTTTATCAAACTAGAAATAAGAAAAATGTGTAAGTCCTTAACAGTGATCTTATGTTTTCTAGTTCAGTATAGTAACGCGACTTTATTATTGTTCTTCGGATAACAGGATATATGCTCATTGTTATAACTGACAGCTCGGAAAAACTAGTAAATGTGTTAAATAAAACACAAAGGCTTATGCTAATTTTCAATTGACAACAACCATTAACACATGTTGTACTTATGTTTATTCGGATACTCGGTAATTAATCGTGAAATTCTGAAGTGTGCATAATAAACATATCTTTAACAACACAATTTATTTCTTTTATGTTTGGCATTTACATGTCAAGGCTGGAATAATTTATATTAACCAGATTACCAGGAAAACGGCGGGGAATTTATGCACATACTCTCTATCCCCCGTGAAAAGCGAAAAGTATTTTCATCGATACTATGCTGATAAAGAAAAAAGTTCTTAAACACTGGTACAGTCAATTACACAGGATCATGTATTCGAGGCATGTTCTGTTGATATATTCACGGTGTTCATCGCGCTAAGAAGTCCCAGCCGTGACGATGTAAGCTGGGAGTTTGTGGGACTCGACAGCACTAGACTATAACACAAATCTGGCAAACATCGCAATAATTTAATTGAAGGGAGAGTGGAACCTGTAGAATTGCATTGGTCAGTTACTTACTCGGATGTTCTACGAGCTCCAGGATCAATTTTGGGCGAGCGCTGTGGTATAAATAAGTTGCCGAGTTTATGCGATACAGTAGGCTAAAAAGAGTGGGTTATGCCATAACATGCAGAAAGAAGGGGTTCGGGTTTTGATGTTTCCTAAAGAAATAACCTTTGCATTGAATTAGATAAATTATTCTTAAGCGAATATACATTAGTTCTCATAATGTTACAATGCTAATTTCCAGAAAAAAGTTTTTAACCCGTTAATTAGTGTGTGTGAGTTCGCAAAAATACAATGCACAGATCTATTCGAATGCGTGTTGTGTTACACAGGCATTCGATTAATCACGCGTTAACCAATCGCGATTAACAAAATAAATACTTTCATTCGTGGCAGCGCATCTCATGAAATATATTGCTTGAATACTCTTGAATTAAAGTCAATGCGGTACCACTTAATGTAATATTTGTTGGTAAAATAATTTATAGTAGCTGTAGTATTCGGCTGTTATGCTTACTGAACTGAAGATTTGCTCTCTCGTTTGTTTCGCTAGGGCGGTCTTCTGTCTGATTTTTGACGCGAATGAAACTACAGTTAATAAAGGATTTGGTAATACACCTTTATAACATCACCCCTTGAACGTGTGCAACCGTGTTTTTTCTGATATTGATGGATTTGTGAACTTTAGGTTCATTAAGGATACAATTGTCATTCGTTAACTTTCGTCACGAATAACTCGAAATATATGTAGCTTAAAAGATAAAACTTAATAAACAAAATCAAATAGTTAAATGCTGCAAGAAATAGCCTGCGTCGATTTACATGAGTTTATCGTTTTTAAAAAATATTTTGATCTTCGTGAACAAGGCTTTAAATTCGGTACTTTTACTGTCGACAAGTAAATCACATTTTAACAGGAATTTTAAAGTTTAAAAACATAAATCAACAATCTCTGTGGTCAAGTCTCTGCGCTGCTCAATGATATTCGAGGCAGTAAAATATAGTAGGTAGGTCATAGTGAAAGCGATGCATTATATGTGCGCTATTAAAAAATTCTTAACGAATCATGTTAATAATACAGTTTTATGTAATTGTCAGACATAAGCCTTTTAGTAGAAAACGTGTTTGTCATGTTTCAGATGTGTCTAGGTCATGTAACTAAAAAGCGACGAGAAGTTGACGTTGCACGTTTAATTAAACGTAAATTGGCATCCACGAGCTACAGAAACGGATGTATGAATATATAATTTAAATAAACCTAAAGGAGACAAGTCCACTGATAATACGCTTGTTTTGATTTGAGGTCAGTTGTTTCTCCTGTTTAAAGGTATCCTCCCCCTGCTCAAATGATATGGAAAAAAACACTTGAAACAGGGGAGTTTACTAACTTACGCTCAAAAGTGATTCATGCTTTTGCTTTGCATGATACTATAGACTCTGGCAATCGCCGCAGTTTGAAAACCAGACTATAAATGTATACAACAGTGCTATTTGATTTCAGCTTTAACATGCTATTGGCCTTTCGTACAAACTATAACTTTTGGAGACTTATATATTTAGAACTTTAGAAACGGACAGCGAAAACATGTATCGCCTTTACGACCACCAAATTGTACGTTGAATTTATGAGAGAACTAGCCCCACATACTTTGCATGGGAGAAAACCGAACACAAAGAAAGTCAAACGCGTAAACGGCATTAATTCAGGTACTAGACATATACATTAATAAATAATATGCTTTGTCCATTAAATCTTTCCGGAGTACTGAAGTTGCATACCAATTGACCCCCTGTACTAAGAACTTATTTTAACGTTATTACATCGAAAGCAACCAGATATCCTCTATAGCTGTATTAAAGAAATAATACAGATATGCAGAAATGTATAATATATAATATAAATCATATAGATTTATTAAATATTCATATTCACATCTTTATTCATAGTGTTTAATATAGAATTAATAATAAACCCTTTTAGTTCGTAGTGTTAGGTTATTAGTAGCGTTTATTAAGGAATAAAATAATGTGTAGCATAGAAGCATATTTCGCAAAATAACTTAATCACGCCAAACTATGCGACGTTAAGATTTGACTGAGGCAAACACTTTTCTTAAACATGATGTTTAGCAGCTTTTAAAATGTGTTTGAGTGCTTTCAACATATATGATGAGCAACTCTTTGAACTGTCATTGGATTTGAATATTACGTGGACATCATTTAGCTTCGGTTATCAATGTTTGTACATACGCATATTGTTTTGGTTATAATACAAAGTATATGTTAACGATCACACCATAACCACTTTAATAACATTAATGTGATGAATTTTATGGTATTGTAAAAAACAAACAAATGCAGAGATCACTTTCCCACCAATAATTATAATGACTTAATGAAATTGTTTTACTAGTAAAGCAGCATTTAAGTATCGTTTTTAAAGTAAATACAATAAAAGATAGCAAATGCAATAACTAGTCAAGCAACATTAAAATATAGATTGTAAAGGGATCATATATTACTTTATTAAAGACATCAATTATATATTAATGCACTGTAGAATGAAAACACGTGTTTGATTTTCATGCGATTTCGTTTACTTCTTAGTTATCTGTGTTGATTTGTACATATGCGGCTTAAGATATTGACCATGCAATGCCAACATTTTCAGTCAGCATAAGATTGACCAACACTTATGCAGTGTGATTTTGTTATTAACCACATCTTCCTCTAACATTGCCACGGATTTTTGAATTGCATTCCCGAGCACTAATTAATTAAATCGTAGATTAAAGAAAACTTTATAAACTATAGAATATATCTTATCAAAGCCATCTATCGCATTATTATGCCATGTACATTGAGTACAATTGGATGACTAAAAAATTGTCCTTATGGTGAAGAACAGTTAGTTTCAACTTTCATTAGTTTAGCCTGATACTCAAATTTCTATTTACCGCTTACATGAGAATATATATTCGGCTAATATAGTCCAAATATAAGAGTGTATAAAATGATTTCTTCTTGATCTACATGTATTGATGTTGTAAATTAAATGTATTTTACTTTATAATTTTGTTGGCCTCACAATTCCTCTCGTCAGTCTTGTTACCTTTCATAATGCCTAAATATAGCTTGACAGTTTACCTATCAGTAGTCTCATTAATTGAAGTTTTTGACAAAGTCGATTCTATCAAATTAGCAATAACTTAAATTGGTAAGTCTTTAAATGTAAAATAGTATCTATTTTCGCAGAATAATAATCATGTCTTTTCCCAACTCTCAGGGAATAGGATATCTGCTCTCGTTAAACCATTCAACTCTGAAACTATTGTATCAAATAACATATAAAGCTGTTTGTAAGTGTCGATAAGCTTTACAATATCCTTATGTTTGTGTTGATAATCAGTTATTTGTAGTTGTTCCGGAGATGTTCATAGTACAAGTATCTTGGAGAACGTCAAGCAATTGCTCACTTCAGATAGTCCTCGTGTTTTCTCTTTGAAAAATCAATTGTCGTGTACTTTATACTCCTGTTACACTTCAGATTTCTAGAGGGAAGTGGTATACCCACCGATTACTATGTTCGAGTTCACTTGACTCATTTATTCACATTACAATTCGCTTTAATAGCAGTTGCTATGTTAAGCATGTATACCACAAGCGGAGCCTTATTGTATTTGGATTAAATGAATTTGTATGTGTATGCGCAGGTACAAATCGATTTAAATATTACTAGAGTTATATTTTTTATCATTCATATAAATACTATTTTGAACTTGAACTAATTTTTATAGAGAATTATAATTGAACACGGAGTATTTTCTGATCCAAACACGTAACACAACTCAAAAATATCGATTTGATTATAGTTATTCTGACGTAATGTCTTAACGACATTACGACGTTTCAGTTACACAAAATTATCCTGTTTTCCGTTTCGAAAGTTAAGTAAAAGGCGTCTGAAAAGCATAACAGAAATGATTCGAAATCGGTATATTATTGATTGTTACCCATTTGTGATCAAAGAAAATTAATACTTTCAGTTGTGGCTGCACACTCGTGAACAATTATTTCTCTGACCACTGTAAATCGATAGTGTACCAAAATATATTCTCAGTTAAAAAAAATTGTAATAGCTGTAGTTCTTAAAGATATTCTGCCTATATGTTCAGTTAACTGAAATGTTTCTTCTCCGCCTTAGTTTATAATCCGAGCTTTAATAATGTTTAAGGGCCAATTTATGTTGTATATTTTTTATCATAAATTGTACCGGCCATTTGCCTTGGTCACATTGTGAATGTTTGACAATCTCTTTAGATTGTGTTCGCAGGTTTTGCTATAATATAGACCCTGGCTGTTGTGCAATATGGATAAAAACTATGTAATGATTCATGAACTGCAATGTATGTTGTGCGCGCGTAATCAAGGGTTTTCTCGCAGGCAGTCAGTTGTTGTAAGCACTGAGTATGTCATTATTTTTGTACATTGTTTTTCAAACCAAAATATTTAACTAAAGTAAAAGCATGTTGAGCCAATTGGAGAGGTTTCTTGTGTCTTTATTTAATGGTTTGCAAGGTTTAATAAAACAATTTATTAAATACATTAAACATTTAATATTATATTTCTAGCACAATTGTACTAGTGCATCACGTGTTCGTTAAGGTAAGTTTGTAAAATTATGAATTGTTTTTTGGGTACAAATATTTTATTTATTAGTACGTTGAACGTGTACCTTTAAATTGTATAGCATCTTAAAATTATGACGTCATAGGACGTCAACCAGAGCGTGGGATTGTTTTATGTCACCCATGAATACTTTTGTACGATGTAAATACTTTTCTGATTATGATTCTCGTTTTTTACTGTATTATAATATACAATGATAATTGGCTATTATAATTTATTTTAAAACAGTTTTACTTGCTCTGTCTTATGTTACTTAATAGAGACATATACACAATCAAAGCAGAATTCTTAACTATACCGCAACGCTAAAGCACGTATCACTTTTGAGCGTAGGCTCAGTTAGCTCGTCTGTTTTCGCATATTTTAATATTATTTATCAGAAGAAAATATCGATAGCAAGGTTATAGAGCTGAATATAGTTGGAGATATAACCCTTTTAAATAAGATCGTTGATATTGGAGAGGTTTAGGCCTACCTTTCGCGAAAACGTCATTTTAAGAACTACCTCAAAACGATTTTAGTTCTGTAGAGATAAAACGTTCGATGTTTACCATATAAATTACAAATAACACGAAACGTGTATCTTCTATTGTAATTTAAAGTAACGGTTACATACTCATATACGTCCCAGAAATGCTGAGCGGATGAATCATTCACCAAAAACAAAATACGCAACAAATATCACACAGCTGATCATCAGACCTACGTCTTGCTCCGGGAAAATGTTATCAGGTGTCTCTAATACGTAAAGATGCCTACATACTATTAAATAAGGGCACGATCTCTTGTTCTATTCTCTTTTTAAAACGTCCATTTAAAAACTGTTAATTACATAATTAATCCTTGTAAAATATTATACGTATGGACAATGGTAGTGTATCGTTAGTCAAGTTATCGATCAATATCTGATCAACACCATATGAAAGGTTTTTATATGTTGAATTGCTTCATGAATGAGGTTTACATCCAATCTCATTCTGGCTTTTTCAAACAAGATTCCGCTGTTAATCGACATTATTACATTAATGACAGTTTTTGTAACGCTCATGAAACAGGTCTCGAAGTGACAGTTTTTTTTTTAATTTATATATAAGAATTTGATAAGATTTGTCTCAATATTTAAATAAACCAATATTCATGCTGGTGATTTCAGACAAATATAATGAATTATTGTTTATGCACACTGAGAATCCTTTTTATTACATGTATCTAGAAACAAAAACAACAACAACTATCTTGATATGCAAAGTGTGCCAATTCTATAAATCACTGTGCACAACAATTAAGGATTATAATAGATTTTCTGTGCATGAACATATTGCACATAAACAAGACTAAGTATGAAAAACGATTGCATAGTATACGCCATCTTATGTACAATTATGATAAAAAAGTCTTCAAATATTGCAAAAGTGGCTAAAAATCAAACGGAAGATTCGCGAATAATATCTAATTGTTAAAATGTATCTTGATAAATGCGGTTATAGAGAGGTCGGTGAGAAACATTGAATGCGCGTCGCGAAAAAAGCTCTTTTGTATAAAATATACACACATGTTTCACCTCCGTATATTAATATATTGTTCCTGATATTGTTTGGCCGATTAATTCTTATCAATTGCAAACGGGAATAAATATGCTAAATAAGGCAATAACCATAACTCTTATTCATTCTTTCGGGCAAAATAAGAGCCAGGAACAACCTGTCTTTACAAACACAAAATGCTGAGTCTATTGACGAGTTGACAAGTGACATCACGCGCACCTGCAAATGCAAGACTCCGCCCACTGGTTGACAAAATTAAGTGGTATTCATATGGGTGCTTGATGAAAGCGTTTGTAATTGCATAATTTATATCCTGAATTATTCAGTTTCGAAATAAGATTATTGGAAGAAAATGAATTTTAAAACGTTTATGTTCTTGTATATAAATTGTTTATTCTGTAAATAAACTTAGTATTGAGCATAATGTGCTAGGTATTTAAAGTATGCAATTACCATTCAAATCTTGCTAGAAAAACATAAACGCGGTAATTGTTCGTATAGTTAATGAACGTAACCACATAAAGATGAAAACAAGCAACAAATAGATCGATCCCATGCACGCAACATGTAAAACATAGCTTGAAGCTGTTAACATTTCAAAAGACAAAAAAACTAAAACATTATATACATTTTCTTGTTAACTTTGTCCTTTTAAAACATATAACATATAACATCACAACAATAAAACAATCCCTATTAAAAGTATAAATATACAATACAATACTGGTAACGGGATATAAAGTTACGAAAAAGGTGATGATGGTAAATCACGCTTACTTTCGATGCAGTAAAATTGTACATAAAATCAAGCACACATATTCACACCTAGCATTATGCCATAGCAACCGGCTCGTCTTTTGGTAAACCTATTATATCTATACGTGGGTCTTTTCGTTCCTGTATATTATGTTCTACTACTGTGTGTTTTTTTTCTTTTTTCAACAAACACTTTTGTTGATTTAATACATCTAATAGTTTGTAACATAACAATTAAAGTTCAGTCATTTATTTGTCATTATAGATAACTGCGCATAAATTTAATTGACAAGCATTAGATACACAACTGCGTCTAGTGTACTCATCCAATTTGTGAATGGTTGAATCACAATTATTTTGCGTTGTATATGTTCTGCAAATTAATTTTTAATGATATAAAACGTTGAGACATACCTACATATTCAAAGTTAATACACGGATAAGGCCCATTGAAACTTGCAAAAATTGAAAATAAATGGCTATAATTGACATCGGACGGGATTTCAAAATGTCTTCGAAATATTGCAAACGTAATCAATTAAGAAAAACATGTTTTTAAGGTGATTTCAAGTTTCTTGCGATGGAGCAGAGACTGTTGGCAAAACGGATCAATATATTCGAATTGGACTTTTGAAGGAGCCATAGACGGCAGAGCAGGACCTGCCGAACTTTGTCAATGTTGTACCGCCATAGGAAGGCCCTCCTGGTTGCAAATAACCTATCACAAACCTATTTTGTGAAGAGAGATGTACTAAAGGTCGTTCGGACGGAGGTAGTATATTACTTAAGATACTTTTGTGTTTTTCCCTGGCTGTATTGTCTGCGTTAGGATACATATTCATATAATCATTATTTAAGGTTTTCAATATGAGATGTAGGGCATACGATAAAATCGATAAAACGATTTTATCACACGATACAAGTTTGTACATAAATGACTTTTAACTTTGATAAAACAATTATTTGTAAACTATGATTGCAAAAAGGATGTGTACATTTCAGTATACGCACAGCTTAGAAATATTGCAATGTATGGTGGTCATGACGATAATCACATGGTCAAAATACATGCCACTAGGGTCTATGACAGCAGACGAACATATGTGATAAGTCCTCCACAGCCGATACAAGCCATACGCCTATTGGTCAACACGGATGGACATATTATATGTTTATATGTGAAATAGAACTTAACAGACAAGAAGGTGAAGAATCAATAACGTTTCGATCATTTATTATGGTTAATCTTGATGCAAGATTGTAAGCGTAGTTTGAATTTTTGAAGTTATGTGTTTTTTTAACAATCAGGGCGGAATATATATATGTTATTACTAATATGAACGAAAATTGGTATTTCAACTATATGAACTCATTGGTTTCTTGTAAAGTACATATTTTCAGGATAATAAAATGGATGAATGAAACGTACGGACCTGATTGTGAAAGAACATGCCATTGTCTGAAAGGCCCTTGTGACAGTATAAATGGTACCTGTGGATCGGAGTGTCAAGTTGGCTGGATAGGGTCCGCATGCAATAAAAGTAAATGATCTACTGATTTATCATTTCGTGTTTTCTAGTATGGGTACGTTAGATGACATTAGTTGTACCTAGGAACGCGTGTTGTTTTAGAAAAAATATAAACATGAAATTAATATTATTTATTCTATCATGATATATCGGTTTATTTGAAGATGATTGTTTATCAGCAGTAGAAAATATAATGGCACTGGCGATCTCTGTATGGTGAAATTTCAATCATTTGTGTTTAAGGTGTTTTTTGTTTTTAAAATCTACCCAATGTTCTGTCACGTATATATATGTTTATAAGTTGAATCGTACACATATGCCTCATTTTAATCATTGATAGAATGTCACCGTCGATCGCAAGGTTGATGGTCATTTTAATGACTACATTTACAAGTACATTACATGGAAATTGTTATATATCTTACATTGACTTAATGGTTAAGAAAGTACCATTCTTCAGGATGAGTCGTTCTCAAGAT